>NC_058408.1:110571698-110684012 GCF_002201575.2 Neomonachus schauinslandi
TTTCCTCCCCAATTCAGCTAATAGTTTTGAGTGCTTACTACATTATGGGTTGTATTCTAGGCACCAAGACTATAATTGTATAGGAAGGCATGGTCCTTGTTCTCAACCTAGTTTATGGTTTTTTCTTCTCTAATCTTTCCTCTTATATGCTCTAAAACTTGCCTGGTGTCTGCTTCTTGCATAATGTTTCCATTGGAGAGCAACTTGATGGGAAGGATGGAAAAGTACTCAATCTTTCTGCTTGCTTTCCCTTCCTGTTCCTTCCCCCAGTGATTTCCATGGCTCAGGGGGAAAGAGAGTCTCCCGCCTCCCCTGGCTTCATGCCCTGGTACTCAAGATAATGCAAAGGAGTGAAATGAAGGGAGAAGGGACCAAACACTGCACTGAAGTCATCTGTGGTCGGAGACTGTCCCTAATACACACTCTTCTTTTCTTCAGTAGTTGTAGATTTTGTATCGGAGCACAGAACTGCAGAGAAGAAAGAACACATTTGCCAGCCTCCCCATAACTAGTTGCGATCATGAACTAAAGTTTGGCTGAGGAAATGTAAGAGGAAGTGTCCTGTGGCCACCTTCAGGAATCCACCTTAAGAGACTGCTGGACTATGCCTTTTGCCCTGTCTTCCTTCCTTTCTCTGCCCTGCTGTCTAGAATACAGTTGCTGACTTAGATCTTGAAGATGAGGGCCACACCCTAGGGATGGAAGAGGGACTTTCAGAGACTTGATGGAGCCACACCCACCTACCAAATTGGAACTACGTACACCCTGACTTTTCCATGAGGGAGGAATATGTTTTGGTCTAGTTGTAACCTCTGTCAGGATGAATTTTGCTGACATTTTTCTTTTTTTCATCTCGACTTTATCCTAATAAACTACCATCCTCTCAGAATTCTCAAGAAATAGATTTTAATGTTCATTTTTAAATTTCTGCTGCTAGTAAAGGCAATGGTTAATCTGTAGATGATGGTTTTAAAAGCGATCAGCTGTTCTCAGCCCCTGCCTTTCCCACCTACATAGTAAATCCAGCTTGAAACCTCAGTCCTAGTCAGTGGGTGAGCCGAGCGGCTGGAGTATAGTGTGTGTATGAGGCAGGGCAGAGGGTTGCAGAGCAGTTTGAAATTGTTCTTTTGGGAGGTTGGATTCCAATATGCCCGTTTTTACTGAGGTGACACCCTGGACACCTACGTATTCATAGACCCTCAGCCTAACACCTGCCTGACCCACAGAGTCGGAAACAGACTCCTTGCCTCTCTGTCATGAGTGGATCACTTGCTTCTCAAGGGCACACATCTTCTTCTTACATCTGTTAGAAGAACCGGCTACTGGTCAGTGGTCTGGGATGGATATCCTCTCCATAACTGATCCCAAAAACCAAGGGAACTGGAAGCAAATTTGACATAGGAGCCAGTTGGGATGAAGTGAGAAAGGCAGCCCATGGGTCACTAAGCAGATGGTTTCTTCCTATCACTGGCACCACTGTTGGCTGGTGATGCGTGGGCATATTTACCCAGCTTAAAGATCCAGGGCAATTTGCATAGTTTCTGAGAGAAGCCTTTCTGGGTTGCTGATGCCTGGCCACCTGCACTCTGCTCAGCTCTAAATTGGATGGGTCATTTGGAAGTACTCAGCTGCTGTCAACTGACTTCGAGTGTCCATATTGCTTAGAAAAGCTGCTTGGAGAAGTGGCTCCATCAACTATACCAGACTGAGGTTCATGCTGGCTCATCATGTAACTCATATTTGCTAAGTACCCTGCATGTTAATTTAGAATCCTTGCCCCTTCTCTTAGAAGTCCTCTTTACAATGTCCTCAGTGACATGAGCCTTGGAACTACCTATCATCATTTTCCTCCCTGGCCCATTGTTTAACCACCTACCCAGGATCACAGACACACTTCAGAGGGTCTTTTGTGTTTGCAGGAGCTAAAGTGAGGCTATGTCATCCAGGGAGAACTAGGGAGCCCTGTGTAAGTCAAGAGAACTATATCACCTGTTACTTCCCCTGCAATCATCTGTCTGGAAGAATAGACAGGGGGCAGAAGAGGCAGGAGACATCATGTTTGAGGAACAAAACTCTTCCCTACCACCATGCAGCCTTGAAAGCTATAGCCCTCCCCCTACCCCCATACCTTCGAAGACTCCTTCTTAGAGAGAGAGGCAGGGAACGGAGAAAGCCATGGAGATATTAGACCCTTTTACCCAGAAATGATCAGACTTCTTCAAGTGTATTGTTTAAAAGATTAACTATGTCCACGTTTTAAACAGGTAGATATTTTAGTAATTTTTCCCCCCAAAAAACATCAGGTAAGGACTCAGGAAAAAAAGGCAGCTTAGTTATAGTCAAACAAAGGAATTTAAATTTCTCTGCTGTTACTGGCTGAACGGTGTCCCCTTAAAATTCATATGTTGAAGTCCTAACCCTCAGTACCTCAGAATGTGACTGTATTTGGAGAGAGCATATTTCAAGTGGTGATGAAGTTAACATGAAATCATTGGGGTGGGCCCTAATTAAATATAATGTGTGTGCTTATAAAAAAGAGGAAATTAGGACACAGACACAGAAGAAGACCATGTAAAGGACACAGAGAGAAGATGACCACATACAGGCCAAGGAGAGAGGCCTCGGAAGAAACCAAACCTGCTGACGCCTCAATCTTGGACTTCCAGCCCCCAGAACTGTGAGAAAACACATTTCTGTTGTATAAGCCCCCCAGTCTGTGGTACTTTGTTATGGTAGTCATGGCAAACTAATACATCTGCATGTCTGAATAATAATTTAAATAAATTTACAACCCTATTACATCTTCATTATTATTTTTTTTTTTACAAACATTGGAGCATTTTATAATAATATCTAGTTATTTTGCCCTTCCTATGGGCCAGGCATCATTCTATGGGCTTACCTATGTCAACTCATTTTATTTTTATTACCACCTCATTTAATCCCCATTTACAGATATGAACACTGAAGGACAGAGAAAAGCCTCACAGAGCAAAGTGTCAAGTGGCAGACAGGATTCAGGGCCAGGCATTTCCATTAACACAGGGAAACTTGGTGTTTCACTTAAACTTACTTCCTGGTGGTTTTCCATATCAGTCCACATATAGTCACTGCTTTTGTTTGAAGAGCCATATGGAATTCTGTGTTTTATTCCAGGGTATAAAACTTAAACCTGCCTTAGTGTCTTTGCTGCTTTAGCAAGTGGCCTTGTGCCCATCGTCAGGAACAGTGACTCATCTAGAAAGAATTAAGACATTTCCTCTCACCCCTGCAGGAGCAGAGTGGCCATTGTGTTTCTAAGGATTGGTAGGCTCTCCTTAACTTAGCAGACACTTTTGCATTGCTAACAGAACTCCTTTTTGAGAAGCTTTGCCTGAAAAGGATTTTAAGCCACATTACGACAGAAAAGAAGCAAAATGAGGGGTTTTTTTTTAGGAATGATAACAGATGGATTTGGAGCCAGCATCCTAAGAAATGGCTGAGGGTAGAAGACAGGAAGGCCTTTGGGTCCTGGGGCCCAGTGCCTGGGCCATCTGTGAGTGGTCCCATCTGTGGTGTGTAGACTGGAAAGGGTCAGATTTAGTGTGAACAGAGGCAGAGAACCAGAGGGGATTTTGTTGAAGTGCCCAGGAAGGATATCAGACGAGAGAAGAAATAGCCAGGTCAGGCTGCACAGAGGAGAGAAGAAATAGCCAGGTCAGGCTGCACAGAGGAGAAAGGAATGTACAGGTCGGCACTTGCCCTGCCTGCCCAGCCTCATGGGAGAGCCTACTAAGCCCTTATCCCACAGTGATTCATCTGCAGTGAGGGGCTTCTTCTTAGTATCTGAGGACTTTGGCCAACTTTCAGGAGACCTAACTAGATCATTTTATCCTGTATTCTCAATCTCTTTTTCTGTTTGTTATCAGTTTCTGGGAGATATTTTTCAATGTTATTTTCAATCCCCTCTGTAGAGTTTTCATTGTTGCTGTATCTTTTTCATTTTCAAGTTTTTGTGTTTTCAGAACATTTCTTTTTAATAACACCTATTCTTGTTTCATGGATGCAATATTATTTCTTCTCTGCACATATTACTGGTAGTTTTTTGGGGAGGGGAGTGTATGGAGGGGAGTTTTCTTCTTCCTGCAGAGTTTCTGGTTCCTTTCAGGTCTATTTGTTTGGGTCTCTGTCTTCCATGTTAAAGGTTGTCCTCCAGTGTCTTACAATTTTGGTTTTCTGTTCACTGTTAAGTGGGAAAGAGGAACTAATAGATCCTATAAAACTATACTGAATTCTGTACCTATAAAAAGAGACTATACCTTTTTTTGCAAGTGAATATGGAACATTCATGAAAATTGAGCAAATATCAGGCCACCAAGGAAATCTCAAGAAATTCCAAAGAATAGAAATATACAAATAACATTCTCTGGTCATAATGTAATAAAACTTTTAGAAATTAATGACAGACTTACTAAGTGTTTTAATTTTCTTTTTCCTGGTAAGTTAAAAACACTCTGTTAAACAACTACTGGGATAAAGAGAAAACAAAAAATAAAATAGTAGAATTTCTTGAAGATAACAAAACAACAACACAGAATCTCTGTGATACTGCTAAAGCACATATCACAGGAAAACTTAAAGCTGGAAATACCTGGTACAGTTAAAATGAAAACATAAATATAAATTAATTTAACATCCAAATGGAAACCTAGAAAAAAATTAGTAAGTCAAAAGAAAGAAGAAAGGAATTAATAAAGATACACTTATAAATAATAATTTGGAAAACAGAAAAGAGTAGAACTAATAAATCCAAAAGTTGGTTATTTGAAAAACACAAATACAGAAACCATTAGCTAATTTGAGCTTTGAAAGGGAGAGAGCACAGGGGTTCCTGAGTGACTCAGAGTTAAGCGGCTAGCTTCCACTCACTTCATGTTATCAGGGTCTTGGGATTGAGCCCCACAACAGGCTCCGTGCTCAGCCGGGAGTCTGCTTCTCCCTCTCTCTGTGTTCCTCCCCCTCACTCATTCTCTCTCTCTCTCTCTTAAATAACTAACTAAATAAAATCTTTAAAAAGGGAGAGAGAACAAGTATACAAAAATAGAAATGATAAGGAGGAAATAGCATAAAAACAGAGAAAACAGTTTTTAAGAAGAAAATACTTTGTATAACTCTATGCAAATAAATGTACAAACATAGAGGATTCAGTAGGTATGTTTTTAGGCAAACACACCTTACCAAAACTGATCCTAATAGAGAGTCTAAAAAACTAGTTAATGTAAAAGAAATGAAAAGGCTATAGGTTATTCCACAAAAAGAAATACACAAAGAATCACAAAGAATATACAAAGAAGACAAATGGTTTCACAAAGAAATTCTACATAATCTTTAAGGATCAGATAATTCCATTGTTACTTAAATTATCTTAGAGCATTTTATTTTAGGAAGCACATATAATATTAATCCCAAACCTGATAAGAATTGCCAGGTTTTTATTCCAATAAACTTCAAATTTATTTGGAATAAGTTCCAAAGATTTTTATTCCAATAAAAGGAAACCACAGACCATTTTCACTTAAGAATGTCAATGCAAAAAACTTAATATAGAATCTAACAGCAAATTTAAAAGATACATTGTGATCCAGTGTTTATTTCAAGAATAAAAAAAAGGCAATATTAGAAAATCCATTAATATGTAAGCATTCCCACAGATGTAGAAAAGGCATTTGATAGGATTCAACATCTATTTGTGTGTGTTTTTAAGTCAAAGCACTCGGTAAACTAGAAATTGATATATATATATCCTTAACATGATAAATAAATATATATATATACAGAGAGAGAGAGCTATGGTAGAGATATAGATATGTACCATAGCTCAAAAATTAGCTCCTTGCTAGCTTTTCTGCTAAAGTAATGAACAAAATAATGTCATTATGTCTTCTATTATATAATATAGAGTTGGAGGCATTAACCAGGAATATTTACAGAGAACAAATTGCATATCTGGAAAACCCCGATGAGTTAATGAGAAAAGTAGTACAAACAAGATAATTTAGTAAGGTACCCCAAAAAAGGCATCAGATTAACATATAAAACCCAAAACCTTCATCCATGCAAACAAGAAACAGAAGACATAATGGAAAAGAAGTCCCCATATATTACAGTATATAAAATACTAAGGCATAAATATAACACATGCTATCCAAAGAAGGAAAGCTGAAATAACTAAGAAATCACAAATTCGAATGTGAAAAAATGGAAAGACATCAAGTTGCTGGAAAGGAAGATACAACCTCATAGATATGTCAATTCTCCCTAATTTATAAATGCAGACCAATTCCAATAAAAATATGTCTTTTTTTTTTTCTGAAACCACATAAGTTGATTGTAAAACTTTAGGAACAGAGGAGCAAAATTAACCAGAAAACCACTGGGCGGGGGGGGGGGGGAGAAGAGCAATGGAGAGGCTTGGAGTTAACCTTATACAGCTTTTATATTTAAAACCTTTTGGTAATGGTCCATTAATATGCAGAAAGATCAATAAAACAGAATTTAAAAATCCAGAAATAGACTCAATTTCATTCATAAAGGTAATATATGACAAAGGCAGCATCTCAAATTGATGAGATAATAAAAGGCAAGCTGAGGGCAAAAGGCAAACTGACACTTCACATACCCTCTGCCCGCAAGATGGCAGTGCAATACATGTGACATTCCCCAGGCACTCATGACTGCCCAAGAACAAAAAAAGGAAAAACAAATGGTGAACTGATAAAGATCACAGTCATGTGGAACATGAAACTCTTATCAGTTTGTCACTGTCTTAATGATTTACAAGAAAAACACCATCTTAATAATAGCCAGACCTCCAGAAACCTATAGATTCAATTTCCTGGAGTCCTAACATCATCTTCTCCCCTTCATAGGATAAGAAACCCTATATAATTAGTCATTTCTCAGACTTATAATACAGATTTTCTGCCCAGGGGTCTTGTCCCATTAGCTTTAATAAAACCACCTTTTTGCACCGAAAGCATCTCAAGAATTCTTTCTTGATCATTCGCTCTTGGACCCAAACATCAAAACTTCATTATTTTGGTGCTCATTCTGGGGTTCAAGTCTTCTCATCTGGACTTTGAGCCTAGGGGCAAATTTGGTGAGTACTTCCTCTTCTCTTCCCTTACTTTCATTTCAGGGCTTTTCAGGGAGTACAGTCTTATTGGAACACTTTCATGTTGATTGCTCAGGCTGCAATCCTCTAGCCCATGGCTACTCTATAGGGAGGAAAAAAGCCTGCCCTTTGGCTGGAAGTTAGTACCAAGGCTGGAATGGTAATAAGACCCAGAAACTTGATGCCCTCTCATCATTTCTGTCCTTACACAAAGTTGTCTTTTCTTGGGCAGAGGACAACCACTTAAGTCACTAGGACGGGTGCCAATCTTAAGACTCCCATGTGAGGTTTCCTCCTCATTGGTCTAATGTGGTCCCCTTCATATCTCTGGACTAACCATCTTTCACCTCTGCCTGGAGCCAGCTGAAACCAGCACCCAAGTGAATTAAAACCCAACCAGGGACCGTTTCCTAGGGAAGTCAGCTGTAAGGACTACATGTGTTGAAATGTTGCTTAGATCATGGTAGATTTCTGTCTTTACTGTTTTTCATCAACGTCCCCTACTAACTACTTAAATTACAAAATTAGGTAACTTGTAAAACTTTTTTTGTGTGTTTTCCCTGGGTTAAAAATGGCAGGTTCTTCCTGGCACAGCATGGCATTTTGGTCCATTCACTGGCACCATTTGTAGCCTAAGATGCAATGGGGGACACCCACATCCCTCCCATAAGGCAGGGGCGGTGATCAGAGCAATTTTGTTCGAGGGACGTCTCCATTCTCTTTGACACCAGGAATCTCTGACATATCCTGCATGGGATGCCACCTAGGAGTCAGGGTGGATTTTTTTTTTTTTTGGTAATGGACTTTCTCTACTTTTCTAGGAACATGGGATCTTCTTTAGTTCCCAAGAATTCTCCCTTGGGATGCCTTTTAACCCCCTGGAATCAATTCAGATTGCAAGATTTAAGAAAGAAAAAGCTGATCTTCTGTAACACTGCATGGCCTCAGTACTCCTTAGGAGACAAGGAAAAATGGCCCATTAATGGCTATCAGTTAGATCTTTTCTGTAAAAAACCAGGGCAAATGGACTGAGGTACCCTATGTCCAGGTCTTCATGTCTCTGAATCAGGACCCTGACCTAAGGGCCTCTTGCAGAATGTGTTTACTACCAACCAGATTAATAAACCCCCTCTTAACATATTGGATGATGATTGTGTAAATAGGCCCATTCCTCCTAATATACCTGGGCTACTGGAGGAAACACCAGCCAGTCCAAACAAAGAGGACACCAGCTCTGTTGCTATCCTTTGTCCTTGTAAACCACAAGACCCCTCTGCTCCCAGCCCAGCTGGACATACCAGGAGCAGAAGCCCCTATCATCTGGCAGCTCCAACTAAATCTTGACTGCATCCTCTTAGGGAGGTTGCTAATGGAAAAATGGGCACAATTATGTCCATGTCCCATTCTCCATGGCAGACCTGACTCAGGTAAAACAACAATTAGAATGATATTCCGAAAACCCTTCTCAATTTATGGAGAGCTTTCAACAATTATCTATTATGTTTGATTTGACCTGGCAAGATCTATACATCATATTAACTCATTGTTGCACCCCTGAGGAAAAGAACTGTATCTGGGCAGGGCCTCAAGAATTTGCTGATGATCTGGCAGCCAGAGATAGAGATCCTTATCTAGTAGGGGGCACTGCTGTTCCCAATACTGAACCTCACAGGAATTATCAAAAAGAGACAGGAAAAGGAAAGATGAGACCATAATCACCTGTTTAATAGAAGGAATGAAAAAAGATTCTCTAAACCTGTAAACTTTGATAAAATTCAGGACGTTACTCAAGGAGCTGACAAGAATCCAGCTCTATTTCAGGGTCATTTGATAGAAGCCATCCGTAAATATACAAATCTGGATCCAATCCCATCTGAGGGAACAACTATACTAAACATGCATTTCATAAGCTCGCACCTGACGTTTGCCAAAAAATGACTAACATGACTTTAGGTCCTCGAACCCCCAACCCAGTGCCTACTAGAGGTAGCTACTGGAATCTTTAATAATAGAGTTATGGCCTTACAGCAGGAAAAGGACTGGAGAGCTGAATTGCAGGATAAAATACAGGCTGCTGCTATTGCAGATTCCCCACAACACCATACCAACCAGGGGCCAAAGAAAATGCCAGTATCAGACAAAGGACCAGGTAAGATCCCATGCCATGAGTGTGGCCAAATCAGACACTGGAGTAAAGAATGTCCAAACAAATGCTTTCCACCAGGGCCATGTCCTGTCTGTAAGGAAAAAGGACATTGGAAGAGAGACTGTCCTCAACTCCAGAGAAAGAGGAAGACAGGAACTCACTTCACCACCCGAGAGCAGGCACCGGATGATGGGGCCCTCAGGCTGGTCTGGCTCCCTTTGACATCAAGATGACTGAGCCCTGGGTTATCCTGGATGTGGGAGGTAAGTTTATAAATTTTCTTATTGATACAGGAGTCACTTAATCTGTTCTTATTCAGCACTCTGGCCCTACTTGTCTTTCTAACCATACAATTGTTGGCATAGAACGGTAAACTAAAATGTGCCACCAGACAATGCCTTTAACTTGTAAATATAGAAGTCAATTGGCCACTCATGTTTTTCTAGTCTTTCCATCTTGTCCCACTCCATTACTTGGACGAGACTTGATGTATGAACTAAGGAGCAGGTTTGCTCCTACTAAAGAAGAGGATGGATGACGTGTTCTCTTTAACACCCAGAGAATTAAAAACTTATCTCAGTATCCTTTCTAATATCCGGAAGGAAGTAAATCCACAGGTCTGGGATTTCGATGTCCCAGGATGGGCTCTTAAAGCCCAACCAGTTAAAATGACCTCAAAGGACTCAACCTCTATACCTCATAAAAACAATACCCCTTAAAACCTGAGGCAAAAGCTGGGTTATAATCACTTATTGATAAGTTTCTCAAACATGGTAATTTAAAACCTTGTCAATCTCCTTATAACACTCCAATCTTACCAGCAAAAAAGTCAAATGGGGACTATCAAATGGTACAAGATATAAGGGCTATAAATGAAGCAGTCGTGCCTACTCATCCAATAGTGCCAAATCCATATACAACCTCACCCAGGGCCCTGGTGATGCCAACTGATTTACAGTACTTGATTTAAAAGACACCTTCTTGGGGTGCCTGGGTGGCTCAGTTGGTTAAGCATCTTGCCTTCAGCTCAGGTCATGATCCCAGGGTCCTGGGATTGAGCCCCACATTGGGCTCTCTGCTCTGTGGGAAGCCTGCTTCTCCCTCTCCCACTCCTCCTGCTTGTGCTCTCTCTCTCTCTGCCAAATAAATAAATAAAATCTTAAAAAAAAAAAAGGCACCTTCTTTTGCATTCCTCTAAGTGAAAAAACACAGCTACTACTTGCTTTTGAATGGACCTCACTTTTAAGCTCACAGGCTCCTCAATTAACTTGGACAGTCTTGCTGCAGAGATTTAGAAATAGTCCTCACCTATTCGGGGATGCACTTAGTAAAGACCTCCATGCTATCTCCCTTTCTCAAGGGACTATAGTTCAATATGTGGATGATATTTTAATCTGTAGTCCCACAAAAGAAACATCTGATAGTAATTCTGTAACTTTACTTAATTTCTTGGCAGACAGAGGGTGTCACTTCTCCCCTAAAAAGGCACAAATGTCTAAATAGAAAGTACAATATTTGAATATGAATTAACACCAGGTCATTGCACCCTGTCTACTGACAAAAAAAAAGGCTATATTAGATCTTGGACCCCCAGTTATGAAAAAACAATTCTGTACTTTCCTAAGCATGCAGGTTTTTGCTGCCTTGGATTCCTGGATTTGGGCTCTTAGCCAGACTATTGTATGATTCAGTTAAAGACCCTGATGAAGAAACTTTACTCTGGACTAAAGCCCAGCAGATAGCCTTTCAAACATTAAGAGCTAAGCTTTCGCCAGCCCCAGCTTTGGCTTTACCAAATTTAGAAAAACCTTTCATTTTATATGTAACAGAAAAACGGACAAGCTCTAGGAGGGAGCTCTTATCCAGAAATTAGGAAGTGAAACAAGACCGGTGGGCTATTTTTCATAGTCACTTGACAATGTAGCATGGGAGTGGCAAGCTTGTCTTTGAGAAGTGGCTGCAACAGCTCTCCTGGTAGAAACAGCTTCAAAACTTACTATGGGGCAATCCTTGACATTGATGACTCCACATCAGATCTAAAGTGTCCTAGAGACCAAAGGCCACCAATGGATAATGGGAGGCTGACTTACTAAATACCAGGCTACGCTTTTAGACACACCTAAAATAATATTCAAAACCTGTCAAACTTTAACCCAGCTATCCTTTTGCCTGTACCTGACCATCATACTTTTATGACTAGAACATGACTGCTCAGAGATTATTGATCTTGTTTCTTCCAGCAGACCAGATTTGAAAGAGTCCCCTGCTGAAAATGTAGATGACAACTGGTTTACAATCCACAGGTGCAAATGCCAGCAGCTTCATGAATAGGGAGAAAGAAAAGCTGAATATGCTATGGTTAGTTTAACTAAAACCATTGAGGCAAAACCACTACAATAAACACTTCTGCTAAAAACGCTGAATCAATAGCACTTACCTATGCTTTTCAGTTGGCAAAAGTTCCAAAAATTAATATTTATACTGATTCCAAATATGCTTCCTGGGGCTACATGCCCATGGGGCAATTTGGAAGGAAGGGGGATTATTATCAAGCCATAACTCTGCAATCAAATATGGGCCTGAAATAATTACACTTCTTGAAGCTGTACACCTACCTAAGGAGGTAGCTGGAATTCACCTCTGAGGACATCAAAAGGATATGACCTTAGAATCTAAAGGAAACAATTTGGCAGACCGTGCAGCCAAGCAGGCAGCTCAAAATAAATATTAAGTCATACCAGTCTGGATTCCAATAAAGTCCCTAACTCCAGTCTATTCAGACCAAGAAATTCACATAGCCCAGGAACAGGGATATTTAAAAAATGCATAGGACTGGGTTATTAATCATGAGGGAAAAAACTTTATACCCCAAAATAACACCCCACATTTAGGATGACTATCATTGGAAACATGTTCTCAAATCATTGTGCTCCAGACTACTGACTGGTTTGCTACTGATTGGATAAGGAGACCTGGAATTGGATGGCTAGCTCCAGATGGAACCCAGTGGTTACATGGAACTAACCTATGGCCCTGGCTTCCTCCAGGGTGGATAGACCATTACACCTTAGGTTTTACCTGGATTCATGTGCACATTATCAAAACCATCACTACCCCAGCTAATCTTCCCAATTTATTTATTTATTTTTAAGATTTTATTTATTTATTTGAGAGAGAGAGAGAGCGCAAGCAGGGGGAGTGGCAGACAGAAGGAGAAGGAGAAGCAGCTCTCCGGTGAGCAAGGAGCCCGATGGGGTCTTGATCCAGGACCCTGGGATCATGACCAGAGCCGAAGGCACTTAACTGATTGAGTCACCCAGGCACCCCTAATCTTCCTAATTTTTTTTTAAAAGATTTTATTTATTTGACAGAGAGAGACATAGCGAGAGAGGGAACACAAGCAGGAGGAGTGGGAGAGGGAGAAGCAGGCTTCCCGCGGAGCAGGGAGCCCGATGCGGGGCTCAATCCCAGGACCCTGGGATCCTGACCTGAGCCGAAGGCAGACGCTTAACGACTGAGCCACCCAGGCGCCCCATAATCTTCCCAACTTAAAACAAAGATTAACATGATCTGTTTTTTCAATGGTATGACCATTTAGTATCCATTGTTGTTCCATCTGTAGGATTAGAAAGCACAATTTGGCATCTCTAAGCCCTCAATAAGTACACCATGAAGGCACTCAATGATTCACAAGACAGCATCTCCTAACTTATTACTAAAGTCACACAAATGCACAAAGTGGTTCTGCAAAATAGAATGACTTTAGATGTCCTAACCATGGCATAAGGAGGTACATGTGTCATTATTAAAACAGAGTGCTCTGTATACATCCCAGGTCATCACAAAAATGTCACAGGACTACTAAAAGATATGAATACCCATAGAGCAAGATATGCTCTACAAAATCCTTCCCTCTCTTTCAATAATTGGTTAAGTTCCTGGTTTGGGGAAGGACTATGGTTGACTATTTTTTTTTTTTTAAAGATTTTATTTATTTATTTGACAGAGAGAGAGACATAGTGAGAGAGGGAACACAAGCAGGGGGCGTGGGAGATGGAGAAGCAGGCTTCCCGTGGAGCAGGGAGCCCAACGCAGGGCTCTATCCCAGGACCCTAGGATCATGACCTGAGCCGAAGGCAGATGCTTAACGACTGAGCCACCCAGGCGCCCCGACTATGGTTGACTATTAAGGGTCTCTTTGTTGGACTTCTCATCCTTATAGCCATTTTAATTTTAATATATTGCCTTTTTCAAAGTTTCTCTGCCTGGTGCCGAGACTCCATCGCTACAATAACTTCACATAGATAGATGGCCTTACCACCCACAGAGATACTTCTTTGCTGTCCACATTGGACTCAGCTGCCTCCACCTTTCATAACTCCCCTATACATTGCCCTGACTGATGTTGACCCATAGGTAGGGACATCTCATTGCCCCTGTTCAGCAGAAAGAAGCTACAGAAGATGAGACCTTCCACTTTCTTTCTTTTTTTTTTTTAAAGATTTATTTATTTATTTGAGAGAGCGAGAATGAGAGAGAGAGAGAGTACATGAGTGGGGGAGGGTCAGAGGGAGAAGCAGGCTCCTCGCTGAGCAGGGAGCCCGATGCGGGACTCGATCCCGGGACTCCGGGATCATGACCTGAGCCGAAGGCAGTCGCTTAACGACTGAGCCACCCAGGTGCCCCATAATCTTCCCAACTTAAAGCAAAGATTAACATGATCTGTTTTTTCAATGGTATGACCATTTAGTATCCATTGTTGTTCCATCTGTAGGATTAGAAAGCACAATTTGGCATCTCTAAGCCCTCAATAAGTACACCATGAAGGCACTCAATGATTCACAAGACAGCATCTCCTAACTTATTACTAAAGTCACACAAATGCACAAAGTGGTTCTGCAAAATAGAATGACTTTAGATGTCCTAACCGTGGCATAAGGAGGTACATGTGTCATTATTAAAACAGAGTGCTCTGTATACATCCCAGGTCATCACAAAAATGTCACAGGACTACTAAAAGCGACTGCCGAAGGCAGTCGCTTAACCAACTGAGCCACCCAGGCGCCCGAGACCTTCCACTTTCAACAACCTTAAAGATTTAAGGGTCAAAATTGTTCAGGGGGGAAAATAAGATAACAAAAGGCAAGATAATGGCAAAAGGCAAACTGACACTCTACATACATCCCCCCACCCCCAAGGTGGCAGCGGGATATGTGTGACATTCCTCAGGCACTCATGACTGCCCAAGAACAAAGAAAGGAAAAACAAATGGTGAACTGATAAAGATCACAGTCATGTAGGACATGAAATTCTATCAGTTCATCACTGTCTTAATGATTTACAAGAAAAACACAATCTTAGGGGCACCTGGGTGGCTCAGTCGTTAAGCATCTGCCTTCAGCTCAGGTCATGATCCCAGGGTCCTGGGACCGAGCCCCGCATCGGGCTCTCTGCTCGGCCGGGAGCCTGCTTCTCCCTCTCCCACTCCCCCTGCTTGTGTTCCCTCTCTAGCTGTCTCTCTCTCTCTCTGTCAAATAAATAAAATAAAATCTTTAAAAAAAAAAAAAGAAAAACACAATCTTAATAATAGCCAGACCTCCAGGAACCTATAGATTCAATTTCCTGGAGCCCTAACATCATATTCCCGCTCCATAGAATAAGAAACCCTATATAATCAGTCATTCCTCAGACTTATAATGTGCAGCTTTTTCTGCCCAGGGGTCTTGTCCCGTGCTTTAATAAAAACCACCTTTTTGCACCAAAAACATCTCAAGAATTCTTTCTTGACCATTTGCTCTTGGACCCAAACATTAAATTACATCAGAATCTGTGAGGAAATGATGGACTTTAAAAAATACTTTCTTGGGGCACCTGGGTGACTCAGTCAGTTAAGCGTCTGCCTTCAGCTCCAGTCATGTTCTTAGGGTCCTAGAATCTAGCCCTGCATCAGGCTACTTGCTCAGTGGGGAGTCTGCCTCTCCCTCTGCCCCTTCCCCTGCTCGTGCTAGTGCTCATGCTCTCTCTCTCTCCCAAATAAATAAAATCTTTAAAAATAAATAAATAAATAAATAAATAAATAAATCTCTCTTTTTACCCAGAAATGATGATAGACTTCAATTTATAGTTTCAGGAAGCACAATAAACACTGCACAATATAAATAAGACGAAATCCATTGTAAACCACATAATAATAAAACTACAGAATGTTAAAATCAAAGCTATCTTAAAACATCCAGAGTGTATAGACAGTTTACCCCCAAATAATAAGAAATTGATAAAAAATTATCAACAACAGTGAAAGTTAGAATACAGTAGAATAATATCATCAAAGGTTTAAGAGAGAAGATTCTCACACTAAACTTTACCCCCAGCTTAATGTTAAATTCAAGAATGAAATGAACTAAAATATTTCATACTAAAAAAATAACAGAATCTATTATTAATGAACTTCAACTAAAATAACTTTTAAAGGATATACCTCAAGAAAATGGAGTATGATCCCCGAGCAAATATGAAATGCAATAAATAATAAGAGAAAGTGGTAAACATGTAATTATAAGAAAACTTATACTGTATAAAACTAATTATAATGTCAAAGTCTGGAGGAAAAAATCCAGAGCTAATTAAAATATTGGACAGTCCTAACCTGAGAAAAAGCAGAGAGGAAAGGAGTTACAGAGCTTTAAGATACTTAAGAGATATATATTTATGGTTTTCCCCTAAATATGTATACTATACTTTTAAGAACCATCAATAAACAATAGAATTCTCCTTAAATGTGGGCGCCTGGATGGCTCAGTTGGTTAGGCGACTGCCTTCGGCTCAGGTCATGATCCTGGAGTCCCCGGATCGAGTCCCACATCAGGCTCCCTGCTCAGCGGGGAGTCTGCTTCTCCCTCTGACCCTCCCCCCCCTCATGCTCTCTCTCTCTATCTCATTCTCTCTCTCAAATAAATGAATAAAATCTTAAAAAAAAAAAAAAGAATTCTCCTTAAATGTTATTTGTTGCAGTTGAGCTGTCGATAAGTGTGGCCCACAAGGATTTCAGTGAGCAGCTAGTCTATTTGCCACATAAGTGCAGCTTGCAGGCTTTAACACTCAGCCAGACCTCGGAGACCTCCAGGGTAAGAGCACTAGAAAGGAATGGAAGAAGGCTTGTGGGTGATGGAAGTTCCAACAGAAAGTAGGAACCGATTCCTGGCAGTGGGAACCCAGATTGATGGTGCCATGGAAGATGCTGCAAATCTCAGCACTTGGGGGTGCCTCTTCCTTCCCCTCAGCCTCAGCAAGACCCCGTGTTTTGGTGTCGTGGGTTGGGTGTATGGTTCAGGCATGGCCCAGAGCACGGGAGGGCAGGGAACAGGGATGGACACAAACGCTGGAGATGCTCACACCACTGTAAGGTGGGAGAGGAGCCCATGTCAGTCCTGAAGCTCAGACTATCAACTTCTCGGGGACGGGAGGTGCATTTGACAAGTTTGACCGCGGTCAAGCAGCAAATGTTACTACTTCTAGGTGCCGGCTAAAGCTGAGGTCCGACGCGGTGCCGGCGTCACGGGTTCAGCCTAGCAGACACCTGAGTCAGGGGGCAGAGAGGCAAGGTCAGGGGAGGGGGGCGGGTCCTTAGGTGGGGGCGGAGCCTGGGAGAGGCCGGCGCGGGGTGGGGGCGGGGCCAGAGGTGGGCTGAGGCCAGAGTCCGGCGGCGGGGGCGGGTCTGAAGGCGGAGCCTGGCCCCGTGGGGTTTGCGCCTGCGCACCGGGGGCCCGGGGGCGGGGTTGCGCGCGCGCGGTGCGCGGGCCCTGGAGGGCGGAGTCCAGGGCGGGCGCAGGCCGAGGGAGGGGGCGCGGTGTCTCTGGAGTCAGGCGCTCCCTCAGGCCGCGGACGCGATGCTGGCTGCTGCGGATCCGGCGGCGGGGCCGGCGGGGATGTGACGGGCAGTCCCTCGCGTCACTTGCGGTCCTTGGGCCTGTGGGTCACTGGGCGGCCCGCAGCCGGGCCGCGGCGGAGGAGGCAGCGTGACCTCCCCACGGTGAGAGTCGGGGTCGGGAGGGGGCCGGAGTCGGGGCGGGGCGGGCGTCCGCGACTGTCCAGGGCTGGGGGCGCGGCGGGTCTCGGGCCCAGGCACCTGGGGTGAGGCAGGGACGCTCTCCGGCCTCCCGCCCTCCCGGCACCTTCTCGAGCTCCCCGTGAGCCGCCTGAAGAGGGGCGAGCGTGGAGCCTGGAGGCCGGACGCCCCCCGCCCCCGGGCTGTGACAGGCGTGCCGGGGGCCTCAGGAGCTGGGGCTCTGCCTTTCTCTCAGGAGGAATCAGGGCGAGGCCAAGTTACCCAGTGATTTCAGGGCCAGGATGCTTGTGAGGGTTGACAGGGGAAAGTACCCTCTTGCCCCAATGACGTTTTTTTTTGTTTTTGTTTTTTTTAAATTACTGGGCCAAAACAAAGACACACCCTAAAACACATCCAGAGATCAAACTTTGGTGGACCACACCGTTGTCATAGGTTCAGATGGTGCTTCTCTCTCCTTTTGACATCTGCTGTTTTTATACATATATTTGTTTTTATGCTACTTTTTTTTTAATCAAAGTAAAAGGCAGAATGATTCCTTTGAGGTAGTCGTCGGTGGCTAAGCTTGAGTTTGAATTTCAATAATTGCAAATTCATCTTTGTAGGCTACCCAGCCAGTTAGGCTTGCATTTCCAAGACTAGGCCTTAGCAGTGTGGAAATTACTGATTCAGGGACTCTTCGTGGTCCCAGATTGAAATGTGGATGTTTTGCTCCCATTGGTGAGGTAAAAATTGAGTTTTAGTCTTTTCAGAGTAGCCATTTGAGAAGGCATTGCTTTTCTCCTTTTTTTCTGAGCATTAAAATATAATGGAACCTATTAATTTTTCCAGTTAAAAAAAAACCATCATCTTTTAGGCTAGTTTAAAGATTTTAGTGGTGGCAGCTCTTCTTTAACCAAAAGGAATTTAAGATACCCTTCTGCACAAAACATGTCTTATCTGCAATCAATATATGATGAGTATTTAAACATTCCTGTGTGTTTCACCTGAAACATTCAGTCTTCTCAGACATTATTACTGTTTGCCTCTTGTGATTTTTTAAGCTCTTAAGTATTACTTCGTTGTTTTCTTTAGTGTTCTCAACAACATTGCCTTCAAAGAATCTTTAGGTAAAAATACACACACTTTCTTGAATCTTTTAGCCATAATTCATACTCTTTCACTTCAGTGTGGTATTAATATGCTGTAGTAAGAAACTGCTAGAAGCCATCCTAAGGGCAGGAACTCTCCATTTAAAACAACAGCAACAACCAGCCATTTATTCTGAATTTCCATATGGAGACCTGCATTTTTTTTGTTTGTTGCTTTGACTCAACTCCTTTGACTGTATGCTAGAAGAAGGGGACTTTGCTTCCATCCATGACTCAGTATAGTTATTGAGTCCGTCAGTGACTCTACATAATCTGTGTTTGATAAAAGTCAAAGTCCTTCACAATTTCTGATAACTTGTGTTTCTGATTTCATTTCTGCCATTTTGCCTGCCTTTCTATACAAAGACTACGTAAGAGTTCTTTGAAGATGACATCTTCCTTTGTGGTTTTACATTGTTCCCTCTGTTGAGAATTCTTCTCTACCTAGTAAACAATTTGCTCTTCAAGACCTACTGAAAATATCACCTCTGAAAATGGTCCAGACATCTTATCCCCCTTGTCTTGACTGATCCAATAGCACATCATATATTCTGCATTTAGCATTTGTCAGTTAGTAATGATTTGTTTATATGTCTGTCTCCGTAAGACTTGGGTTTCTTCAGGGAAGGACCTTTGCAACTCTAGCATATACTATTATGTAGTACGGGTACTCAACTATTTATTGAATACGTTTTTGAGGAATGCTCTTAATCCTGAATATAGGTTTAAGATAGGCAAACTTTGTTAACTATCTCTTTCAGTATCAAAAAACATGGAAAAGATGGATGTGCAAGGTACTTTTAAATTTCCAAGAACACAGTCAAAATTGTTGTTGGTTGGGAATGAAACCCCAGTTATGACAGTGAAAAACCAATACATTTTATGATGCAAAATTAAAAAAGGCATGGCCAGTAAGGATTGCAGCTTCATTGATTTTAGGACTTTATTTTGAGGCAAAGTAATTTGCCCAAGGTCATGCAGGTAGAAAGGGACAGACCTGGGATACAATTTTGACTATCTGTATTTCACGTTTGCCCCCATTTTCCTAATTCTAAGTCTTAATAATCGTTCTGCAATCTGAGTGGAAGGTTTTGAAAGTCATAGACATGTATTAGTAAAGGGGGTCTATAAATAGATGTTGAATTTGAAGGAATTAATACATTATTTGGTTCAACTGTAAAAATTCTACCCATTAAACAACTAAAGCTCAAAAGATAAGTGCCTTGTTTGAAGTTGCTTAGAGTCAATCGTACCCCACATCTCCTGACCTCATGCTTGTGTATTTTTCATTACTTCATGGTGCTTTGGGGGAAAATGAGGAAGCTGCCAGTTTTCAGAGGGAGAACAAATCAACTTGTATTTTCTCCCTCCATGAGTGCTTAGCTGCCATTCTTAGGAACTTAGAGCCCTTGAGTGATGAGAAACATGATTATTCATTTGGGGATAGAGGAGAAACCTGACCTTCACTACTCCATTGGCTAGATAGTTTTTAACCTCAGTGCTTGGGGCTGTCTCTGCAGATGCCCCATAACAAGTGGCTTCTGCTCACCATATGGAGATCCCATATACAGTTACGTTTTGATGGTAAAATGAGATTTTAATATAATAAGGTTACAGATGGTTAGTAGCATGGCTAAAATTACATGTATGGCTAGTCTGTATGTGAGAAGAGCCTATCTGATTACTCCTCTGTGATAGGTTTTTTTGGGGAAAAAAATGGACAGTTGTGGTTTTATGCCTCTGAAAAGCCAGTTTTGAAATGTGTATTTACTATAGTGGGCCTGATCAATAGCACATAAGAAAAAAAAAATAAACGTTTAGTTTTTCTTCTCATTTAATTCTTACCATATATATGTGATTTTATACTATACTATTTTATACTGTAATCAAAGCATAAATATAATGTTTAATATTTGTTTTCATATTTAATGTTTTCTTTTTGCTATAATTTTTGTACACTTAAATTATACATGTTACAGTGAATTGAGGTACTTATTTTTAATAGTTGGACATCCAAGTTGTTTCTTGTTTTGCAGGTAATGCAGTTATCATATAGCTGTGCTGTTTTGCTTCTTTACTTTAGGCTAAAGACCCAGGAGGGGGAATTACAAGGTCAAAGGGTATGAAGGTTTTTGTCACTTTTGAAAAATATTGCCGAATTTATTTCTGAAAGTTTTTTTTTATTGACTTACGCTGCCTCCTGCAGTTTGGTTGACCAGTTTCATCATAATTTTTTTTTTTTAAGATTTTATTTATTTATTTGACAGAGAGAGACACAGCGAGAGAGGGAACACAAGCAGAGGGAGTGGGAGAGGGAGAAGCAGGCTTCCCGCTGAGCAGGGACCCAGATGCAGCTCGATCCCAAGGCCCTGGGATCATGACCTGAGCCGAAGGCAGATGCTTACTTTTATAGGTTTTTTTTTTTTTTTTTTTAAAGATTTTATTTATTTGACAGAGAGAGTCACAGTGAGAGAGGGAACACAAGCAGAGGGGGTGGGAGAGGGAGAAGCAGGCTCTCCGCTGAGCAGGGAGCCCGATGCGGGGCTCGATCCCAGGACCCTGGGATCATGACCTGAGCTGAAGGCAGATGCTTAACGACTGAGCCACCCAGGCGCCCCTAGGTTTTTGTTTTTAAAATTTGTTTTTTAGGGGTAGCTGGGTGGCTCAGTCAGTTAAGTGTTTGCCTTCGGCTCAGGTCATGATCCCAGGGTTTGGGGGTCGAGCCCCACATCGGGCTCCTTGCTCAGTGGTGAGCCTGCTGCTCCCTCTCCCTCCTGCTCATGCTCTCTCACTATTTCTTTCTCTCTCAAATATAAATAAAATCTTTTAAAAAAAGTTTGTTTTTTTAAAAATAGGTGTAAGGGCATCTACTAACATCACTATCCACAATAGAAAAGCAAATGCAGTATTTTTCTAGTTCTACCTTCTCCTTTGTATGAATTGTCTCTTGCCCATAAATTTATTGGAACCTTTTTACCAATTTCCATTCACACTTAACATCATACATATATGAATCTCTTAAAATACGTATCTGATCTGTTTTGTTGTTATTATTGTGGACTTGGCAGTTTTTAAAATTATTTAAATCACTGACTTATGAAAAATTTTTCTGATTTCATCTTTTGATTGTGAGGTCTAAGAATGAATGTCACTCCACCGTCTATCTGATATACACTTTTATTTTCTTAAGCTTCTAGAGTTTGTTTTGTTATATGTATATATCTTTAGAAAATTATATATGCAATTGAGATTGAATTTAGTTTATGTGGATTTTATACTATAGAGAAGCACATTCTTTTTTTTTTTTTTTTTTTAAAGATTTTTATTTATTTATTTGAGACAGAGAGCACATGAGAGGGGGGAGGGTCAGAGGGAGAAGCAGGCTCCCCGCCGAGCAGGGAGCCCGATGCGGGACTCGATCCCGGGACTCCAGGATCATGACCTGAGCCGAAGGCAGTCGCTTAACCAACTGAGCCACCCAGGCGCCCGAGAAGCACATTCTTATAAATATCTGAGTTTCTATTGGTAAGCAGCTGTTTTTTTCCTTCCTGAGCTTGAATAGGAAACAAAACATAAGTAATCTAGTTATTTTTTTAATAAATGGATACTTGTTTTTAAATAAATTATAGTAAATTTCGACAAACGAAAATTTCAGGAAAGCATATTTTGGTTAATTGACATTTTTGTTGGTTCATGGTTAACCAGAAGGTCATTTCTGATTTAACTCTTATTGTTAATCATTCTAAAGTATATGAGAATAAAACTTTGGTTATCTGCTTCCTTTGATGAGTGAGACATTCCAGACAGATGAGATATCCCAGGGTAGTAGTTAACATTAACTGAATGCTGGATACTGTGCGGGTACTTGGCATGGAGTTGCTTACTTAATTCTCCTAACAACCATGAGTAGGTTGTTTTTATACCCTCACTTTGTAAATGAGGAAACTTAGAGAGGTAAAGTGACCTGCCAAAGGTAACACAGCTAATAAACAGTGGAACTGGAACTCGGTCTGCCTACTTTTAAAAGGCTCTGTTTGAGAACTGTATTATCCTATTTTCTGTGCTAAGGATTTGAACTTTATCTTGTAGGCATTGGAGAGATATTAGATGTTTCAAAGCAAGGGGATGATAGAGTATGTCTTTTAGGGAGTTGGCTGATGTGGCAGTGTGGCAGTTATATTGAATTGTGTTTCTGATAGGAAGTAGTTGAATAGGTCATATGAGAAATGCAAAGTGAATTTGGAGATCAGGGGATATTATGGAAAGATACAGGACTGAGTGATTTACAAGAGAGTGGGAAGCTGGAGTGTTGATTTGGAAGATAATGGAGTAGGGTAATGACAGATAAATAATTGCTTCCAGCACTTGGTTAAATTTCTTTCATGGCACTGACTGTGATGTAGTGTACCTAATCTAGTGACACATCTACCTGCCCCACTGGATTATGTGCTTTTCAAGGAGAGGGACTGAGTAGAAGGCATGATCTAATACAGGATGAGCTAATACAGGAAGAGGGCAGAAGACTGAATTGGGGGTGGGAAACACCAAATCACCTAAATCAAGTAGTGCCTGGAGGAGGGGAGCTCTAAAAAGTGGCAGCTGTCAGGGGGGAGCGGGGAGAGCCATTAGTGCCAGACTGGGGAGGGCTGTTAAGGAGAGGGAAGTATTAGCACAAAAGCAAATACAGAATGCCACCTTAGGCTACAAACAGTTCTAGCTGTTGTGTACTAGCGTGATAGGCTGCTGACCAGCAGTTACCTGTGGCTAAGTTGTCTTTACTTTGCTACTTTTTCCTCCCATACCTTTCTCAGAGTATCCTTTGGTTTCCTGCTTCTTTTAGCGTCTGACACACTTGCTACTGTGCTGATGCTGGGATGTGACTCAGCCTATGGAGAGCAACCAGTCAGAACTCTCCTTCCTTTTTAAGTGAGTTGACAAATCAGAGTATGTTAAGTGTAATCTGTGAGTTTTCAGCTCTTCTCTGCTGAGTTGATTGCTTTTGAATGTTCCCCCAGTTACTTCTCTGACTTTTAAGACTTCTGATTGGTTGTTTTGAGATTTAGAACCTTGAGGAGTCAGAGAATTCTTAAAGACTGGATCCATGAAAGCTGAAGTTTTTTCACCTGTTTACTTTTCCATGTTGATCAGTTTGAATATAATTGGGTCATCTTTGAGGATTGTTGATCTTAAAAATACCCCAGGACCATCATTCCAAATAGTTAAGAATCTCTGTTCTCTTTGTACAGTTCTGTAGTTATCTAAGGTGTGGGGGCTTGTTTTAAATTTTCTTGGTCAGTTCCTAACTTACTTCATATGACTGGTTTTCAAAGAGCCACTTAGAAAAGGAATTTGTGTGCTTGATTTCTTCTGCTATTATTTGCTTCAGAGCATCCTTACTCTTCACTCTCTGCCGCCTTCCCGGTTTTCATCTATCCGGTTTCTATACTTGGTAAGTACAATCGGAAGGGGAAAAAGAGAAAAAAAAATGGGTAATTACTTTTCTCTTCCCTTCTTTTCTGTAGTTGTTACCACACTCTTCACCCCAATCACTGCTCCCAACTGTCCAATTTGTCATGGCCCCCTACCCCATATCTTCAATTCTGTGTGTGGGAATGGGAGGTGCAAGACAGCTTTTTAGCTGAGGAATGTGAATGTCTCAGGGTTTTGGTCCTTCTGTAATGTGATGGCTTATAGCTTAGTAGATGCTTTTCATTCCCTGGCAATCTACTTCTCTTTAAAATACAAAAAATAAATTTAGGCCCTATTTCTTTGAATTAATTCCCATTCATTCTCTCTCTCTCTCTCTCCCCCCCCTCCTTCTCCTTCCTCCCTCCCTCTCTCCCCTTCTCCCTCTCCTCTGCCTTACTCTCTGTCCTCCCCCCAGCTTCCTCAAACACACCCCTCCCCCCATACCAAGATACCATAATCTTGATGACAGAGCCCCTAGAGAATACACTAGGGACAGCTAACTTAGGCAGACACCAGAAGGTACTTTGAATTTTGTTGTCATCATATTAATGATATTTGGTTGCAGCCTGAGTGCTTTGGGGAAATTTGAGAGCCTTCTCTGACCATTATGTCTTGGCAGGCAGTGTTGGGGTTGGCAGTTACAGTTTCCTCTGACAATCATACTTTAGAAAGGCAGGAACTATTTGTAACAGCTATTTAAGTGTAGAATGGGTCTGGTGATGTTTTGGTCTGAGTTTGTAGGCCAGGTTATAGGAAACATATCCAGGGAGTGGGGAGGCAGAGATGGCCATTTTTTTTTTCTTCTTATTTTTCCTTTTATTTTTATTTTTAAAAATTTTCTCAGGTTTATTTTCTTCATTTCATGGTTGCTTTTGGCAGTCAGCATTTTCCCAGGCCTTGAGAAGTTCTGCTATATAAATTCCCTCAACCCAGGCTTTGAGACCAGATCCTGAGTCTAGATTTTCCTGATTCATGCCATCCATCCATTCAAGAAATACCCACTGAGCCCTTGCTAATAATAGTGCAGTGAAGAAAACGTATTTTTTGCCTTGTGGAACTTTCATTCTAATGACAAGATACAGAAAATAGACAAGTATATATGTAATATGTCAATTAATATAGTGCTGTGGAGAAAAAGCAGAATAAGGCAGAGAGGATGCAAGGAGGATGCTGCTGTGTTATATAAGACGTTAGAGAAGACTGCAATGATGAATGGTATTTGAGCAGTTATATGGAAGAAGTGAGATTGTGATTTAATCTGTGCAGGTATTAAGGGAGAGTGTTTGAGGAAAATGAAAGGCGTGCAAATATCTTGTAGCTGAAGCATGCTTGTTTTGTTTGAGGAGTGGCAAGTAGATAGGTGGAGGCATTGAGGGGAATGATTAGTGGAAGATGAGGTTGGGGGGCCATAGGCAGTACTGGGAGAGGGGTATATGATAGATCATATATGGCCTTGTAGGCCAGTAGGACTTTAGCTTTTACTCTGAAGGTGGGAAGCACTGAAAGGTTTTGACTTGTTTTAAATAGACCTCTCAACAGTTATGTAGAGAATATCTGAGGCTAGGTATAATGAGATCGTTCACGAGGCTCCAGCAGCAATTCAAGGTGGGAGATGAAAGTGATTTTAGGCAGGGATTGGGAGAAGTGCTCATAATCTGTATACATTTTGAAAGCAAAGCCAACAAAATCTGAGGGTGGATTAGATGTGGCCATTTGTCGGTTTTGTCCTGAACAAGTGAAAGAATGGAGTGGCCATTTACCAAGATGAGAAGGACTTCAGGAGAAGCAGGTGGGAAATAATGAGTTTAATTTTGGACATGATAAGTTAGCAATTCAACTGGAGATACTGTCCAGACAACAGGTATACATGAGTCTGCAGTTCAGGCCAGAGGTCTGGGCTGGAGATACATATTTCCAGTCATTGGCATAGAGATAGTGTTTAATACCCTGGGAACTGATTAGGATAATCTAGAAAGGAAGTGTGGCTGAATAAGCCCAAAGATTTTGCCTTAGGGTCCTGTAATGTTGACAGGGAAAGGGAGAGGGAGAGGAAGAGCTAGAGCTAAGAGAGTAAGAATAAGAAGCACTCCACGAAGGAGGAGAATTAAGAGTGAATGGTATCCCTGAAGCCAAGTAAATGTTTTAAGAAGGAGGGAGTGAGTGAATAGCTGTGTCAGATGTTATTAGATCCAGGACTAGGATATGACCAGATTGCTAGATTTAACAATATGAAAATCATTAGTGACTATAACAAGTTCCTGGTGGATTAGTGGTGATGAAAATATTGTTGGAGGGGGTTTAAGAGAGAACTGTAGGAGAGGATGGAGACAACTAATTCTTTCAAGGAGTTTGCCATAAACTGAAGATGAGAAAAACAGTGATAGCTAGAGGGGATGTGGAGTCAAGGAATTGTTATTTTTTTAAAGATGGGTGCTTTTCTAGTATATTTGAATAAATATAAAAATATTTATAGCTGATGTAATGATATAGTAGAGAGAGAAGAAAATTGAAGGAGCTATTTCTTTGAAAAATAAATGAAATTAATTTAATCCTAGTCTGCGGACCCAGGTCTATCATTATCATATATATGTCCTTATGTATTGACCTCTTTCTTTCAAATTAAGACAGTGGCTAGTGGGGAGAGGTGTTAAAGAATACCTTCTACCCCCAATTTGGCGAATTTTTATCAGTTCAAAACTAGTTTTTATACGTGAGTAACAAAGATTGTGTTTTTTTGTTTGTTTTGTTTTGCTAACCTATTTTTGTCTGGTAACTTCTCCCTGTTTATCCGTTCTCAGCAGTTTTGCACAGTGCTTACCCTGTGGTTCTAAATTCTGTTTTGGTAATCTCTGTCCGATATTTAAAAAGGTACTTTAAAAAGTACCTTTTTAAAAAAGGAAAAAAAATTATTTAATTAAAAAAAAACTTCATAAAGTGTAAGTGAAGTATTTTTAAGAGAAAGATTTGATGGCCATTCTTTTTCCTTTTTTTCCCTAATGTACGTGACCACACTTTTTCTATAATTGCTTCTGATTACTGAGTTGATTTTGAGATGAGTTCAGAAACTTATGTTGAAAGCCCATATTAGGGGCGCCTGGGTGGCTCAGTCGGTTAAGCGTCTGCCTTCGGCTCAGGTCGTGATCCCAGGGTCCTGAGATCGAGCCCCGCATCGGGCTCCCTGCTCCGCGGGGAGCCTGCTTCTCCCTCTCCTCCCCACTCATGTTCTCTGTCACTATCTCTGACTTTCTCAAATAAATAAATAAAATCTTTAAAAAAAAAAAAAAAAAAAAAGAAAGCCCATATTACAGTTACATTACTTTATATGCCTCCTTCTGTGGTTCGTTTATGTTTGAGTAAGTAGTTGTCAATATTTAGTGCTGAAGCATTACTGCAATCGCTTTTTAATCTTCATTGGTCTCCCTCCAGATTTTCTTCCCTTAGCCACTTATCCATACTACTGACTTTTGAATTTCTGAAACACAGATCTGATAAGGTCTTACTGTTGCTTAAAAATCTTTTGTGGCTTTCTGTTGTCTACGGAAGTCAGACACCTTTTTTTTTGCTTCTTGCCCACCTCCTGCCTACACCTGCAATCTGCTTTAGGGGATTTGGAGTGCTCCTTACTGGGTTCTAATGCATATCTGATGTTTCTTATCACAGGATAATGGTCAGATTTGCTGTCTATGTACAGAAAGTCCTCCATTTGATGTGGCCCTTATCTTCTGTTATGGTTCCATGAAGATGAGAAACTCTGTGACATCTCTATGCTTTTGCACATAATATTCCTTTTTTCCAGAATACCATCCAACTTCTTAGCTACTTTGCTAAATCAGTTCATCTTTTTAAAAACCCATATAAAAGTCTCCTCTTCTGGGAAGGCTTCTAGGCATATTTTTACCACGCCTCCTCTACCCGTCCTCTATGGTATTCTTTGTTACCTGTGTTCCTGTAACATTTTGCAGTTATTTTGTTGTAGTACTTGCTGTATTTTACTCTGTTTTCTGTCATAGCTGGTCTCCCTTGTCTCAACACCAAACTTATAGTCACTCAGTAAATTTTTGTTGAATGAATGATTGAGTAAAGCAGATGGTTATTCACCACTGACCCAGTTTTGATTGACCTTTGGGTCAATCTGGTTGGGCTTTTTACGTCAATTTAATTTGTAAAGATTATACAAATGAGCAATTCTTTTTTTTTAAAGATTTTATTTATTTATTTATTTGAGAGAGCGAGAGCGCACAAGCTGGGGGAGAGGCAGAGGAAGAGAACGAAGCAGGGTCCCTGCTGAGCAGGGAGCCCAATGTGAGGCTCAGTCCCAGGACCCTGGGATCATGACCTGAGCTGAAGGCAGACGCTTAACCGACTGAGCCACCCAGATAGCATTCTTAAAGAAGAGTCACATACAAAATGTATTAGGAAGTTAATATTTTATTAAATATTTGTACTTCTGAGCAAATAATGAGATTTGTTGATTCCATTGTGTATCTCAAATCTTTCTTTTTTGTCTGAATATCTGAATATTTTTCCTCTGTGGTTTCAGTTTTTTCTCTTTGATGTTTCTGTTTGGTTATCTTTACTCACCCTCTCTACCCTAAACATATCTTAAACTCAATTTCTAAACTTGATCTTGACTTTTACATTAGTATTTTCTGTAGCACCATCTTATAAGTTACTTAAGTTTCGGTGTAGCATTTTTAAGTCTCACTTCTGTATCTTACCGTTATTGAGTTCTATTCTAATTCAACACACATTTTTTGGCCACTTCCCTTGTTCCTGATTTGTTAGTACTTGTGATGAAAGGCTGAATAAGAGAAGGTCTTAGTCCACAAATTATTGTTGTACATGATGAGTATAGTAATATAGTAAGAGTGGAATATTTAGGGCACCTCGGGAGTAGAGAATATCTCTCTTTTATATGTACTCCTTAATTCTTACTTTGGCTGCTACCAACCTCTGTCAGGCCCTAGATAATTTTAAGACTGCTTAATAGTTTGTCTTGCCTTAACTCTCCTGTCATTCCAGTTCATCATGAAAGCTGTCATCAGATCGATTCATTGTCTTTAAAATAAAAAAAAAAAAAGCTACCAGTCTTTCTTCTTCCTGCTTGTGGAATAAAATCCAAAATAGAATACGATCTGGAATGCAGAGGCTTTGGCCCAGACTTCCTTTCTTCTCTTCTGCTACATGAACTCTCCATTCCAGCAAAACTCTTCTACATTCTGTTCCAAACACACTTCATACTTTTCCCTTTTTGCCTTGTTTGAGCCATTCTGCCATCCCAACAGTGTTGTTACTCATAATTCTTCTACTTACTGAAATTGTATCTGTACTTGGATTTAGTTCCTGTTGTTAAATCTAGTGTGAGCCTTTTAGATGATCATGCCCATGTTGGTAACACCCTCTCTGCCTTTATGACATCACTCCTGTTTCTCCTTCTTACTTATTCTTTCTCAGCTGTCTTTACCGACCCCATCCCTAAATGCTCGTGTTTCCCAGGGTTTTCAGTCTGACCTCTTTATCTTCATTCTGTCCTGCTTTCTTTGAACACATGTCGTTTTTCATTATCTCCTTTGTATTCATTTCTTCAGCCCTGTTTTCCTCTTGAGCACTCCAGTCCTTAGGTGAGCTACTTAGAATGCCCACCTGATTGTCTAGCAGAAAACCTGGAACTTAAAAACATCAAAGATTAAGTACGTGTTTTCCTCCAGACTCGTGTATTCACCTCATTTTCCTATCTTGGTTAATGATGCTGCCAATCACTCAGTTACTCAAATTATAAACCTGGGAATCATCCTGATTTCTGGTCTCCTGTCCCTCATTTTCCATTAGCTGCAGTGTCCTGCTGTTGGAGTTGTTCCCTCTCCATTCCCTTTACTGTTTCCTTGGGCCAGGCTCTATTATCCTGAGTAGACCATTGTAAAAAGTCCCTTTAAAGTAAGTCTTCTGCCTGATCCTGGATATTGTGTAAGAACTGCATGTTGATTGTATTCTGGAGAAATGCCAAAGGCAAAATAATTTTGGGTCTGCTACCCTAGAATAGCACCTGAACCATGGATTAATCTTTGTGTATCCATTAAAGGTCAATTTCCTAATATCTCTATAAAATGGTATTGTTAAGAAATAATATATGCTTTGTACAAGAAATTTGCTTAAGGATTAAGAATATTTTTTCTAAGGATTAAAGGGAAAAAGCAAGGAAAGATATAGGAAGACAGAGGTCTGGCTGGGACAAGTGCCAGAAATGATCTTATAGGACATTTTCTTAATGAACTAGAAAAGAGATTGTAAGTTTGAAAGTAACACTTGGTGCTTCGTGTCCAAATGCCAGTTAAAGAGCAGTTAACTACAGAAGGATCTTGAGACTGTGAATAGACAAAACTGAGAGCTTTAGGGTGGGGAATTGTAAGCTAATATATTTGAGTAGTACTTTGAAGAGATGTTGTTTAACCATCAGTTAATACCCAGGAGAGACTCCTGATAACATTCTTGCATGTTCCTGGAAGATACTGGCCTAATGTGCTGATGCTACAGATATGGTACCATACTCACTACCTATATGTCATCTAATATATTTCATAAGCACAAGTCCTTTAGTATTGAATCATTATTTTCTGAATTCAGGTATAGTCAAAGAAGAGCTCTTTAGTTTTTTGAATTTTTTCTTGGTTTGCTAATAGATTTTAGATAGAATTTGTCTTGCTTGTAACATTTTAAAAAGTCAAATTTGCAGAAGAAAGTACTTTAAAACTTGAGTCCTTTGTGTTCTTTTTTTAATTTAAATTTTAGATAACATACTTGAGTCCCTTATATTCTGAATGAGTCAGCATATATTTCAAAATAATTGAATTTTATATATTGTGAATATTTTGCCAAGCTATTAAGTATATTTTTATTAGCTTTTGCTGTTGCTATATTGTTGATCTTTATTAATTTTCCAGTGAATTTCGGGTTTATGAGGCTGGCACTAGATCCTTACTTGGAAGTTATCTTGGAAAATCTATTTGAGCATTCTGTATTGTAGCATTTTGAAGTTGAGAATGGGGTGTGTGTATCATTTTGGCTTACGCTGTTCTGCCTAGGAGTTCCTCTGCAGAGGAAAGAAAGGAAAAAGGCTTCAGAGAGTTCTCAAGGTAGACCAGAGTGGCATTTTGAGCAAGGGAATAGTGTGTACTCCGGTAAGGAGTCCTGAAAGATCATAGTATGAGACTGGATCTTGGGTATTTTGGCATGAGTGGAAGGCAGGGTTTGTTGGGTAGTGGTAGGACAGAACAGCTGCAAAGGAATACCAAAGCCATATTTGGAATCTTAGCTGTACTTGCTTACTATCTGTGTGTCTGTGGACAGATTATGTGATTTCTCCATGTTGCAATTTCCTTAAATCTGCAAAATCAGAATAATAAAATTACCCATGTTGTAGGATTGTTGCGAGATTTAAATGAGGTAATAGCTACCTGGTACACAAGTGCTCACTCAGTAGGTACCAGCTGTTATTGTTAGTACTGTTTAAAAGCACTTTTTTTGGAGAGCCATTGAAGGATTTTAAATTGAAGAGTGACATGATCAGGTTTATAATTTTGAATATTAAGTCTGGGAAAAGTATTATAAAGGGTGGATTAAGGGGAAGAAGCTGAAGGTAGGGAATTAAGGAAACTTAACGCTAGAATACTGGCTAGAGATGATAAGAGTCTAGATTAAGTGGTGTTGGAGAACACAGGATGGATTTGAGAATTCTTAAAAATTGACATGTGTGGGATATGTGACACATGTTGTGTTTAACTCTTGATTTTGGCTCAGGTCATGGTCTCAGGGTTGTGAGGTTGAGCCCTGCTTTGGGCTCTGTGCTGGGTGTGGAGCTTGCTTGGGATTCTCTCTCTCCCTCTCCCTCTGTCCACCCTCCCCGCCCCCCAAAAAATTGACATGTGCATTATATTCTATGAGTTGGGAAAATCTAAAGGGAACTAGAAAAGTAGACAGCAAGGATGTAGACAGAGTACCCAGTTGGGTAGGAGACATTGTATTCTTTCTTTCATTAATAGGAGAAAGCGGGAAGAGGATGGTTAGAGGCACATGCTTACCATTGCCAGGGATCTAATGGCTGAGCTGGGCTGCTTCCTGTTCTCCAGATGGGGCTGGAGTATTTGGGCAACTCAAGATGAGTCCAGAGCAGTAACTTCGGGCAGCACACAGGGATAATGTACCAAATATCAGGAAGCTCTCATGAGTGCAGGAGAGACATGATAATAAACCACAAATACAGCTAAAACAGTACTAGGCTTGAAACAGAGGAAGAGCTAATGTCTAAGGGACTGGAAGGAGATTTGAATTATGTTTGGATTTGAATCTCTGGGTTCTGCCCTTTCTAAGTGCTAAAAGGTCAGGCCCTACTAGGGACTTAACTAAGTTTTGTTAATTTTACAAGTTCAGAAGTATCTTTTAAGCATTTGGTATTTTAGCATTTGATAGTTGGGACATTTTGAAATGTTAACATATAGTCATTTTGCTTAAGGCTGCATATCTGCTTTATAATTTTGTTTTTGGAGTACTTAATGTATATTCTCATTTAATCATATATTCTTTGGCAAGATTAATTGTAGCATTTAAAAAATGCTGCCTTTCACAGTAAAATGATTAGTTTTTAATTTGTTTTACTAAGTTGAATATTCTTACCTTACATAATTTTACTTAAAGACTCTTTGATAATAAAGAAAGTTCTGCCTAGAATATTATGACATATATTTTCTTGTCACTGAGGTGTTCCTTGCATTGACTGACCAGTAGCAAGTATAGGTTAAATATAAATGTACTTTGATTTTAAGGTGTGGTTGATACTTAGGCGTCAGCCTACAATACCCTTTTACTTTTTATTAATCATATTTTATAAAATTATAATTATTTGTGTTGTTGAAGTAAACAATATTTGGGGATTGTGCATAGTGTTACTGGCATTTTCAGTTCTTTATCAGCAACACTTAGATATTATGTTTCCATTGCTATAGAATTAGAGTAAGACTCTTTCTATATACTGCTATGTCCAAGGGGAAGAAACAGAATACCTTCTAGTAAAACTGCAGTCATACATATTTAGATTTTTCAGTAACTTTCATTTCTTCACTCACTAGCTTTCATTGAATGTTTTTTCCTACATATTATGATACTCTTTAGGAATTGAAAAAAACCCCAAATATATTATGGTCCTTGTTCTCAAGGAGCTCGCAGTCTAGTAGAGAAAGTAGAACACATGTAGATATGATTTTAAAAATAAAATAGGGTGACAGTTGATATACCCAGAGATGTATGGGAGCATACAGGAGGAGCACGTAATCCAGGCAGGTGTCACATGAACATGCTGATTCTGTAGTGAGCCTTATTGCTATTTATTACATGAGAAGCAAAAATATAAAACCTAAGAGCTGTCATCTAGCAGCCTGATATAGATCAGGCCATAGGACTTAGTACATTCCAGAGAGCAGAGGTATAGATACTGTATGTCATGGGAAATTGCAAATTGCAAGAAGCCTGTTGTTATAGCCCTCACTTCTTGTCGTGCTCTCTTTGTGGAGCTATTGTGTATGCTTCTTGTCTCCTTGATGGAGACACCACTCTTGGTAATGGAAAAGCTGGTTGGGAGGAAATACATATGAGATGGATCGAAAAGAATTAGAATTAGTTAGCATGAATAAGATAAGTGTAGTATTGACTGCCTAACATTTTTTTTTAATTTGGAAATAATTTCATACTCAGGAAAGTTGCATGAATGAAAATAGTACAAAGAATATTCACATAGTCTTAATCCAAATTCACCTATTGTCAGAATTTTATGCTGTTTATCATTTCCTCTCTTCCATATACACATATGTACATATGCATGTACATATATGTCTGTATACATATATATGGTCTTTTGTACACACATGCATGCACACCCCCCCCCCCAAGCATTTGAGAGTAAGTTGCATATATTATGACACTTTACTTCTAAATACATCCACATGTATTTCCTAAGAATAGGGATTAAAAAAAAATCTAACCACTATGCAGTTATGGGTTTGCTAAATTTAACACTGATACAATAATCTACCATTTGTATTCCAATTTTTTTTTTAATTTTCACTGACCAAATCTCCTTTATAGCATTTCCCCCCTTAAACAGACTGGCTTTTATTTTATTTTATTTTTATTTTTTATTTTTTATTTATTTATTTTTAAAGATTTTATTTATTTATTTGACACAGAGAGAGTAGTGAGAGAGGGAACGCAAGGAGGGGGAGTGGGAGAAGGAGAAGCAGACTTCCTGCTGAGCAGGGAGCCCGACATGGGGTTCGATCCCAGAACCCTGGGATCATGACCTGAGCCGAAAGCAGACACTTAACGACTGAGCCACCCAGGCGCCCCCAGACTGGATTTTAAAGAGCAGAAAATGAATGAGATTTTTTGATAGATAGGTTTTATTAAGGGTCTAAAGAAGCTCATAGAAACTTAATGTTGGATTCCCCTTTTACTCCAAATCTGTCTCTCCCCCATTCTTTCCATTTCAGAAAATGGCAGCACCATTTGATTAGTTGTTCAGGCACTCAGAAACCTGAGTGTCATCCTTAATTTCTCTCTCCCTTTTTCCTTATCCCATGCATTTAATCTATCAACCAAGTGCTATAGCTCCTGTTTACCCCTGCCTGCATCTTCCACTCTTTTACTCCTTCCATGCATCCACTTTAACCTGCCCATACCATCATCATTTCTCATCTGGGCTCCTTCCTACCTAGCTTTTTTTTTTTTTTAAAGATTTTATTTATTTAAGAGAGACAGAGACAGAGATAGCAAGAAAGAGCACAGGTGGGGAGGAGAGGGAGAAGCAGGCTCCCAGCTGAGCAGAGAGCCCGACATGGGGCTCGATCCCAGGACCCTGGGATCATCCCTGAGCCGAAGGCAGATGCTTAATTGACTGAGCCACCGAGGTGCCCCCCTACATAGCTTTTTAACTAATTTCCCTGCTTCTGTGTTTTCTCCCTTCCAATTCATTTGCCACAAAGCAGCCAGAATGATTTTTTATTTATTTTTTATTTTTTTTAAAGATTTTATTTATTTGAGAGAGAGAATGAGAGAGAGAGAGCACATGAGAGGGGGGAGAGTCAGAGGGAGAAGCAGACTCCCCGCTGAGCAGGGAGCCCGATGCGGCACTCGATCCCGGGACTCCAGGATCATGACCTGAGCCGAAGGCAGTCGCTTAACCAACTGAGCCACCCAGGCGCCCCAGAATGATTTTTTAGAACTGGAAATCAGATCGCGTCACTCTCCTCATAACCTTCAATGGCTTTCCATTGAGCTAGAGCACTGGAGTCTAGCTAGCTCTTCTTTCTTTAGGTTATAACTTCACATCTTTTTCCTCTGAGATGCCTTCCTTGATGCCCATTTTTCTCCTATAGCATTTTGTTGTTTTCCTTCAACAGGACTTATGATTTGTAGTTACTTTTTTGCCTGTTTTTTTTTTTTTCCTTTTCCTTTCTCTTTTTCTTTGTCTCCTACACTAGACTGTAATTGCAAAAACCATAGAGGCCATGTCTATTTTGTCAACTTTTGTATATTTAGCAGCTAGCACATTGCTGGGAGCATGGCAGGAGATTAAATATTTGAATATGCTTAGTGAAAGGAAACATGAGAGGTTATCTGGTCCTACTGCCCATCCAGTATAAGAGTCTGCACTTTCTCTGGCAAGTGATTATTCAGCTTGTTTTTGAAATTTTCAGATGTACAGCTTAGTGTTTTATGTGGTAGTGCATAACCTTGTTGAATAATTCTGATAGTTTAAAAGGTTTACTTTGAGCTGAAAACTGCCTTTCTATTATTTTTATCCATTGATCCTAGTTCTGTCCCTCTCTGACATCTTTAACTATTTGATAGTAACAATCATATATTCTATTGGTTAGGCTAAAACATTTGTAAATGCTTTACATTATGTAACATGGTTCTTCACTCTTATCCCCTCTGTATATATCCATTTTGTCAGGGTGACTCTAAAAGTGGTATATTGAAGAATAAAGATGTTCTTAATCTTTGGTCTAGTAATTTGTGGTTAAATGATTTAAGCATATTATCTTAATGTAATATAGCGATTGAAATAATAATTGTAAGTATAGTAATATGGGAAATACTTTAAAATAATTTAAAAAGTAAAATGTTAAATTGTATCTAGTTATTATAGCCAGCTGACTAGTTTATAGTTAGTTTAATAAGGGGAAATTGTAATGCTAAGAACTATTAGTGTCATTCCATCTAGAGGTAAGTGAGCCTTCAATAGTCAGCATTAACTCTTCTGATTTAGATAGTGTGTTTCTTCTCGTGTAGTCTAAGATTGCTTGTTTTGTGGCCTTATCACAGTGTTAACCCCTTTGACCTCATCAGCTAAAATTACTAAAGTTAAACTAAAGAGCAAAATTTGTTTCCTTGAGATTAAAAAACATTTGAATTTTTCATGGTGACATCAAATTGGGTTAGAGACTTGAGATACACTGAATGACCAGGGGATTATTTAGGGCATTTTTTTGCTGTCTAAATTATTTGTTGAAGGTACTGCTCATATATTATTTGAATATTCAGTACCAATACTGTAGTTCCTGTTGTCCTGAAATAGGTTAATATTTTAATATTATTTTTAATCAAAACTAATAAGTAGTAATTATAACTAGAGTTTAGACAGTTATTTCTGAGAAAAAGCTTACTTAATATGCTAAAACTAGCATATTTAAGAGCAAACTTAAAAATAAATCCATACCTTGATTTTACAGAAAAATGTCTTTAGAATTGAATTATTTAATAATGTCCAAACTTGGAAAGCTTTTTTTCTCATAAAGGCATTATTTTATATTTGTCAACCAAAAATAATAGAAAATGATACCATTGGATATTAGTAATTAAATGTAGAAAATAAAATTGAAATTATTCTTTTAATTGATATGTGAAGAAAATCAAGTTTTATTAGAGGAGCATTAAGGAGATAGGTGGACACTTGGAAAGAATGGGAACAGGGTTTCGTATTATTCTTTGTATCTAGTAATTTGCTTAAGTGGTTGTTGAGTGAATTCAGAAAGAATTGCTGGGCCCATCCGGTGTCAGAAAGGCTGGCTTTATGGTCAGCAAACTCTGAATGGCAATTCTCTTAACTTTTCTGGACTCAATTTCCTGTATGAGCTGTAATTTCCCAGTTCTAAAATTCTGGTTTATTGAAGTACACTGTATGACAGGGTTGCATTTTCAAAGGTATAGAGGTTAATAGCACTTTTATTTGTTACATCTAATTTCACTTCAAAATATTTTGCTTGCTAAGAAGTTATTTTTATCTGGTTTATTTTTTTAATGTCCATTTTATATTTTTCATATGGAGAGAGTAATAAATTTGTTTGTGTGGAAAGTTTTCAGTTTTCTGAAAGGTATAAGAGAAGACTCCATTTCTGGTTCTCATGAGCTAGGACATTCCAGCCAACCTTCCTTCTAATAATAAATAAGCATGCTGGACAAAATATTTTATTTATTTATTCATTATTTTATTTTTTAAGTTTTTATTTGAATTCCAGTTAGCTAACATACAGTGTGATATTATTTTCAGGTGTGCAATATATGATTCACCAATTCCATACATCATTCAGTGCTCATCAGGACAAGTGCCCTCCGTAATCCTCATCACCTATTTAACCCATCCCCCTACTCCCCTCCTCTCTAGTAACCATCAGTTTGTTTTCTATAATTTAGAGTCTTTCTTATTTTTTCCCCTTTGCTTGTTTGTTTTGTTTCTTGAATTCTGTATATGAGTGGAAATAATATGGTATTTGTCTTTCTCTGACTGACTTATTTCACTTAGCATTATACTCTAGCTCCATCCATGTCAATGCAAATGGCAAGATTTCATTTTTTATGGCTGAATAATATTCCATTGTAGATATATGTTACATCTTCTGTTTTTTTACTTTTTAAGATTTTATTTATTTATTTTAGAGAGAGAGCAAGTGCAAGTGGAGGGAGGGAGAGGGACAAGCAGACTCCATGCTTTGCACAGAGCCCGACGCGGGGCTTGATCCCAGGACCCTGAGACCATGACCTCAGCTGAAACCAAGAGTTGGACATTCAACCTACCAAGCCACCCAGTGCCCGTATATGCTACATCTTCTTTATCCATTCATCTATTGATGGACACTTGGGCTGCTTCCATATCTTGGCTGTTATAAATAATGCTGCTATAAACATAGGGATGCATGTATCCCTTTGAATTAGTGTTCTTGTATTCTTTGGGTAAATACCCCATAGTGTGATTATTGGATTATAAGGTGGTTCTGTTTTTAACTTTTTGAGAAACCTCCATACTGTTTTCCACAGTGGCTGCCCCAGTTTGCATTCCCACCAACAGTCCATGAGTGTTCCCTTTTCTTCACATCCTCACCAACACCTGTTGTTCTTGTGTTGTTGATTTTAGCCATTCTGACAGGTGTGATTTATCTATTTCTCAAGCTTTATCTATCTCCCACAGGCCCATTTTGTGATTCATAACTGGAACGAAAATAAATAAGGGGTTTTTTCCTCTGAAATAATAACTAGTCAAGAATTTGAAAAGACAGAAGGAGAGAAGGATAAATATTTTGCTTTTATGTTTGTGTATAAGACTGTGCTTTCCATTATAGTAGCCACTAGCTGTGTACATAGAGCTATTTAAATTTAAATGAGTTAAAATTAAATAAAAGTAAAAATTCAGTTCCTTAGTCACCCTAGCCACATTCTTAAGTGCTCGATAGCCTCGTGTGGCTAGTGTCTACAGTATTGGTTAGGGCAGATATAGAACATTTCCATTATCACAGAAAGTTCTATAGATAGTGCCATAATAAGAAATTGTATGAGATAGGATTACTCATGAGAGTGAAGACAGACAAAATGGTGACTTGTGTGCACAATCCTTTTAAGGCAAAAGAGACTCAATCTTGAAGGTAGAATGAGGGAGAGGAGGTTTATGAGCAGGGCCCCAAGACATACATACATTTCTTTGCACTGGCCAGAAGGTGGCAGTGTCCACTCAGATCAGCTGGTTATGGGACAGTCACTGGGGAAAGAGGAAGTATGAGGGGAGCAGTCCTCTGATGGTGGCCAATGAAGATTTCTGTATATGCAAAAGTTTGTTAATAAGGTCTTTACATTTTAAGGAATACCTATGCAGAAAAAAATTTCTTAGGCATTACATAAAAATGTTTTATCCTTGTGTATTTTAAATCTTATGATGTTCAGAACATATTACATGCTGCACATGTATATACACACATAACAAACTAAAGTGTGAAATGCTGTGTATGCATGATGCCTTCTGATATTTTTTATTTTTTATTCTGTTGTATGTGTAGCAAGGATATTGATTTATTACTAAGTAGGAAAAGTCTGCTTTAGGATATTACTACAATAAATCTAATTTCCAAAATATAAAATGACTGAAATGTTGCAAAATTAATTTTGAAAATCCACATGAACATTATAGAAACTGCTGAAGCTATAACCATCTTAGGTTCTGTATTGGTTTTCCTTATATGAGACACTTACAAAAGCAAAAATGTTTACATGAAATAATTTTATTGTACTGTTTCAGGTTTTAAGAAACATTGCAAGCAAGTTTCTTACTCTGAGTCCACTGAACGTGACATGCCTTGGTTTTTTGATCTGATAATAAGACCAGTACCAGGGGCACCTAGGTGGCTCAGTCGGTTAAGTCTGTGCCTTCAGCTCAGGTCGTGATCTCCGGGTCTTGGGATAGAGCCCAGCTTTGTGGGCTCCCTGCTCAGCAGGGAGTCTGCATCTCCCTCTCCCTCTGCCCCTCCCCCCACTCATGCTGGTGTACTCTCTCTCTCCCCCTCTCAAAAAAAAAAAAAAAAAAAAAAAAAGACCAATACCACACATAAATGGAATCACTCCACATGAAGAAACTGAGTCTGTCACCACTTTATAATCCTTAATCTACTTTAATCTTTCATTGACAGCTTGATTATAGAATTCAGATAAAGCCTTTTGAGGCAATCCAGAACTTCTGTTCTCCTTTGCTGGTGTTCTCCCTCACAGTGGCTCATTCCAGTATTATTTTGTAATTCACCCCAAATAAGATAATTCTTTTTCACCTTCAGAAAGTTTTGATTTTGATTTCTCAGTTACATCAGAGTTTCTATTTGATGTTTTTTCTCTTTCAAACAATAAATACCTACGTGTGTGTGTATACTTGTCTAACATCTTTTTGCCTTCTATTTGTTCTTTAATGAGAAGTTTTAGATTTCCCTGAACTTCACCTGTTTCCTCTTTACAAAAATATCAGTCTTCCTTCATCTGTCTTGTCTCACTGAAAATTTTCCAGTTGTCATTTTATAGCTACTATTTTCCTTATTTGTTCCTTAACTTCCTTAAAATGATGGAGCTGACTAATTTCCAATTCAGTGTCTCCTTTTGCTTAAGATTTCTTTCTCAAACTGCTTTTCAAAACTTCTCTGCATCATCTGGATCAGCCACGTCTGCTTCTAGTGCTCTTTTGTCATCTTCCTGTTTGTTTATTATTATTTTTAATTATTTTTATTTTAATGCCAGTATAGGTAACATACAGTGTTATATTAGTTTCAGATGTACAATATAGTGATTCAGCAATTCTATACATTACTCAGTGCTCATCAAGATGAGTGTGCTCTTAATCTCCTTCACCTACTTCAGCCATTCCTCCTCCTGTGATCTCCCCGCTGGTAACCATCAGTTTGTTCTCTATAGTTGAAAGTCTGTTTTTTGGTTTGTCTCTCCCTTTTTTTCCTTTGTTCATTTGTTTTCTTAACTTCCACATATGAGTGAAGTCATATGGTATTTGTCTTTCTCTCACTGACTTATTTCGCTTAGCATTATACTCTCTAGCTCCTTCCGTGTTGTGGCAAATGACAAGATTTTATTCTTTTTTATGGTTGAATAATATTCCTGTGTGTGTGTGTGTATTGTGTGTGTGTGTGTGTGATGTATACACACACCATATCTTCTTTATCCATTCATCTATTGATGGCACTTGGGCTGCTTCCATAATTTGGCTATTATAAATGATACTGCAATAAACATAGAGGTGCATATATCCTTTTGAATTAGTGTGTTTGTATTCTTTGGGGTCATCTTCCTATTTAGAGCATTGCTTTTCATTTTCCTCGGCTGATTTCTTAGCCACCTCTAATTTCTTTATGGTGAGAAGTATCTTCTTTGGCTTAATGTAGAAGAGACTTTAATTCTTTTTTGTTTGTAGTATTCTTCTGATTTATATTTCATATTTCATTTTCTTAGCTTTAGCTATGTTTGCAAAAAGAGTTATTTTAGATACATGGGGTGCCTGGCTGGCTCATTTGGAAGAGCATGTGACTCTTGATCTCGAGGTCGTGAGTTCAAGCCCCATGTTGGGTGTAGAGATTACTAAAAAAAATAAACTTTAAAAAGAAGTTATTTTAAGATACAGTTCCTACCCATGTTACAGTTCACTGTTAAAAAGTGAATTTTTTCGTACTATGATATTCTCGAAAAAAATTGCAGTTTGTGTATTGTTTGTTTTCAATTCTTTAAAGGCTCTGGTAACTGGTTCTTTTTTTCATTCTTTTAATTTTGCATACTTGTGTTCGGTGGCTTTTTTTTTTTTTTCTTACTAGAGTGAAATTGAACGTCTTCAGCTTTCTGTTCTCAACTCCCCACCCTTTTCCTCATATTCTTCTAGAAGTTTCCCTGAAGTGTTGATTTCTTTAAAAAGAAAGTTATTTTTTGTTTCTTTACAGTTACTTTACAGTTACTTTGAATAACCCTTAAACATTTTCTCTTATCTATTCTACAAAAGTTTTATACTCGTAAAAGAAGAGAGAGATTTTCTGATTTGTGCTCCATGAATAAGTTCTTGAATACTTCTCCACTGTTAAATTTGCTTCCTTCCCCACCCATTACAGAACTAAACACATCCATTACTTAATGCTTTTCCTGCAGTTTGCCACCTCCAGGATCTCAGCCACTTCGCCCAGCACTAGAAAAGGTACTGGGAAAAAAATTGGGGGGGGGGTCCATTTTATTTTAGTCTTTTCATTTACAACGAAACTTGCTTGTCACAAACTAATAAATTTATGTCATGATCAGCAGTTTGTAAAACACAGGTATATTGAGTGTTCGCTTAAGAAAATGAATTGGAGAGGCTGTATAAGGTAATGGTTAAATTTGAATCCTAGCCCCACTACTACTAACTGTTTCACCTTGGGAAAGCTACTTAACCCTTCTCTGTTTAGTTTGTTTGTAAAATAGAGATCGTATTTACTTCTTAAAGTAGTTGTGAAGATTAAATAGGTTAATATATGTGAAATCCTTAGAACCTTGCCTAACACACAGTAAGAGCTATGAAAGTATTAGATGCTCCTGCTGTTGCTCCCACTCCCACCACTACTACTACCATTCCACTCCACGCTGAGTGCCACTGACGAGTTTAGTGGTCTTGGTCCCGAATAGCCATATGAACTTGGACAAGTTACATGATGTCTGCAAACCTCAGTTTCTTCAACTTTGAAATGAGAATATATGTACTTCTAATGTGTTGTCATGAGGTTAAGATATGATCATTCTTGTAAACTGCTTAACATAGTACCAAGCACATACCGTTCTTGATAAAAATTAGCTGTTACCATTAAGGCCCCTCACAATCACGTTGTCCTCTCTTGTCTTCAGCAGGGACAATTAGGTCTTTCCACCCTCCTGGTCCCATAGGAAGAAGAGTTTCTTGTTCAAGTCATGGGGACACTGCAGAGCCTATCTTCCACTGATTTTCCTGTCTCTTGGGATTTTGGCCTGAGCTAGCCCTAGAACATCATTCATTTGTATGCACTGTTGTCTTTTATGTCAGACTCTGTGCTAGATGCTGAGAATTTTAAAAATGAGTCTTTTAATTAAACTATTGATTATAGGTTATAGGCATTTTCGTTATACTTACATTTTTTAAGTTATTTGTATTGAGCACTTTTCCTGTGTGCTCATAACATTTAGTAAGACCTGGTCCCTACAATTCCCGTACCTACAGGTTCAGCCAGTCCTCACTAAGGTGGGCTGATGGGACCTACAATCAGTGTGGCTACTGTACTTGCAGTGTTCAATGTTCCTGGGGCTAGAGCCCTGAACAGTATGCCTTTTAAGCTGCCACCTTCTTTGCAGCTCAGGTATAAATCAGGACCTCTGCCTTGTCTTCTAGTCTAACATTCCAAGTCTTATAATGGGACTGATGTCCACCTAGATCTTGTATCCTATGCAAGTTTGCTCTACCTATTGTTCCCACCATTTAAAAAAATTTTTTTACCTTTCTCTTTTAGCTCTTTCCCTGCATCTTAGAAACAGAAACGAGAGCACACAATTAGAAAAAAAACAAAACTATTGTCTTTTTCTTTCTTTAAAAGAATGGGTTATGTTTCCTGACTTCATTTCTTTATCTTTTTTTACTCTTGCCCTCATTGTAGTCATTTGTCTGTGCCTCATCTTGCATCCTGAAACTACTGAGTCAAATCATTCTTTTTAGATTTTATATTTTCTTTCCTTATCTGTGGAATTTGACACTACTGTCACTACCATTTAAAAATTCTCTTCCAGGGGCGCCTGGGTGGCTCAGTTGTTAAGCGTCTGCCTTCGGCTCAGCTCATGATCCCAGGGTCGTGGGATCGAGTCCTGCGTTGGGCTCCCTGCTCCGCCGGAAGCCTGCTTCTCCCTCTCCCTCTCCCCCTGCTTGTGTTCCCTCTCTCGCTGTGTCTCTCTCTGTCAAATAAATAAATAAAATCTTTAAAAAAAAAAAATCTCTTCCAGTTCTTTGCTTTCCTTTTGGGTTATACATTCTCAGCCTTCTCTGTTGCTTTTTTTTTTTTTTTTTTCCTTCTGTTCATTCCTTAAATGTTAGTGATCCTCTGGACAGTGCCCTTAGCCTTTTTATCCTTGTTCTACATCTTCCCTAGGTGGCCTCAACTGTTTCCGGTGGAACATTTGACCATTATCTCTGTGCTGACAATTCCCAGATCATCATCTCCATTGAGACGTTGTCCTTGCATTTTAGACTCCTTTACATGACTAGTAAACATCCCCACCTGTACCCTCTGTAGGTACCTCAAAGTCAGGTTGACATGCTAAGTTCATGATCTCTTTTTCCAGACATAATGTTTGCCCACTGTCAGATCAGACAGCCTGAAATTTTGAACCCTATTTTCTCTTTCATCTTCTACATTTAATCACTTACTCAATTACTCATCCATTTATTCCAATTAAATATTGTGCTTTCATTTTATGCCCACTATTGTGATAAAGTTCTTAAGATTCAATATTGTTAATATCTTTTGTGTTTGTACCTGTTCTCTAACCTTTTTGTTACAGTCCTTGCCATCTTTCTCATGTTATAACCTGACCTATCTCCCTTTCTTCCTCTAGTCCATCCTCCATACCGAAATCGTTTCAAAATTTCAAACATTTCAAAATTGAGGTCAGATCACTGTTTTTCTGATTTAAAACCCTCGATTTCCTAACTCCCATAGTAAAGTCCACATTTCTTAGTATGGCACATAAGGCTTTCTGTGGGCTTGTTTTCTCTCCAATGTTCTCTTTTCCTGCTGCATTTCTTTGAACCCTGTTCTCTACTCTTGTTTAATAATAGTTAATGACTGTTTCTTGAATGTGCCATGCTGGTTCTGTGCTTTTGTTTATGCTCTTAGGCTGTATTACTTTTCACATTCAATGTCTTTATTATTATTTGCTATTTATCATTTGAGACAGCTTAAACATTGCCTCCTCTATGAAGCTTTTTATGATATCCCCTTCTCCCAGTTAAGGAATTTTTTTGTGTTTTGTGTGTACCCCCATGTACTACTCTGTACACTCTCCTATAGCCATTATAGAGCTTCATTGCCCTTTTCTTGTCTATATGTCTTTTTCTCTGTATGGAATGTCTTGTATCTGCACCCTCAGACACAGAGCCTGACTTGTAATAGGCTTTCAATAAATGTTTGAAGACTGAATGAATACAAGTTACTACCATAATGAGACATTCTTTCCTTAGATAGGAATTCCTTTACTAGATCTTAAGCTTCTCTTAGCAGGTATTTTATCTTACTTTGTCTATTTTTCAGGATCTTGTCTCGTAGCTGCTTAATAAAAAAGTATTGTAGTAATCAGAGATATAGGTATGCAGTGGCTTAAGCAGGGTTTTCCTGCAGAGGAGGAAGTTGAATTGTATTGGTCTTAAGCACAGTAAGATTGTTCTTATATTATTTAATGGTCCTTATGTTTTATCCATACATCTTGATCAGTTTATAGATGGAAACATTGCACCTAACTTTAATCACTTTGATATTTGCCAAATCAAGAAGATTCTCAGGGCAGATACTCTAGGGATTGATTAACTGCTGTTAACTAGGTTGAGGATTTTTACTTTTTAAAACTGTTAAAGTGTGGGTGTCCTAGTTGCTGTTAAAGTTGTGGGGTAATTATCTAAAATACTTTGTAACTAGGGATACCTGGGTGGCTCAGTCAGTTAAGCATCCAAGTCTTGGTTTCAGCTCAGGTCATGATCTCAGGGTTGTGAGATCAATCCCCATGTAAGGCTCAGCTCAGGCTCTGCTTTGGATTCTCTCTCCCTCTTCCTCTGCCCCACTCGCTCATGCTGTCTCTCAAATAAATTAATCTTTAAAAAATAAAATAAAAAAAACACTTTGTAACTAAATCACACAAGGAGTCAGCAGGTAAAAAGCACAATCCGACTGAGACTGATTGTGTCATGTCCAATTTCTTTTGTAATTTAGTTTTTTAGTGATGTTTTATACGAAAAATTGTAGGTTTCTTCTTGAAAAAGACTTAAAGAGTTAGGCATCATGGATATGGGTAGGGATTGAGATTCCAAATTGGAATCAGTTATTAAGCCAGAAAGAAGCTATTAGGAAAGAGACTGGTTTGTTAATGGAGTTTCATAACCTAGGGTGGTTTGTGGAGGGGTGAGAAAAAAACCAATATCATGAATTTGGGTACCTTTTTTGCCTAGGAAAAGAGGAGCTTATAAACAGAAGCTATAAGCCAGTTCTGTAGGACCTCAGATATTAGTTGAAATATACTGCCTATTTTCTGTCAAGCTGTCTTACGCTTTTTATACAAAAATGTTAATGTTATAGATTTGAAGTAAAACTAACAATTCTCAGCAAGATACTGTTAAGGGATATGCTGTTCATTTATAAACAGCCTACATTTATAAAACACCACTTTTGTGCCAGGCTATGTCCTAGGGCTAGAGTGAAGAAACAGATGAGTGAAAGGCATGGTCTGGTTTCTAAAAGAACTTGGCCTCCAGTGGAGGGAGCATAAACCTAAAGTGGTCTGAGGAGCATCTTGGTTTGTTGACAGAATAGAAGCCTACAACTTTAGCCTGCTGAACTGTGCCCTGCAAAGGTTGCTTGATACTATGAAAAATGTGTGAAGGGTAAGGGGTTGTGCATTCCAGGCAGAAGAAACTATGTTTAAACATATGTTAGTGGGAGATCTTGCTATGTTGTGGGAGCTCTGAGTTCCAAAACTCAACAAATCAACCATGAGCCTTTATAAGCGATTAGTGGAATAATCCTGGCCTGATGACTACCTACACTATCCATAGAAACCTTGAAAATGCCCTCATCCCCCCTTACCCTCCCATTGGACTTGGTTCCCATTGAATGTCCTGATACCATCTTTTATAACACTAATTATATTTTTATGCATGTTTTACTGTCTTCACATGCATTTTCAGTCTTTGCTATGTGAATGCAAGGTTTATGTCTGTTTTAGTCACAGCTATTTCCCCAGAACCTTGTCCAGTGATTGGGTTATAATGCGTGCTCAGTAAATATTAGGTCAACAAATAAAGGGTATTAAAGATAACATTGTAATAGTGTTATGGAAAGCATGTAGTAATAGTTTTGTTGGAGAAGGGAGTGTGATTTAATGCATATTTTTAGCTATGGGTTGTTTTCCTTTTAATTTCAGGCCAGATTTCTTTCCTTACCTGCTGGCTGTAGTTTAGCCATTTAGACTTCATAGAGAACACACATGTATCTTCAGTTGTTTATCTTGATTTCCTCTACCTCCAGTGATTCAGAAGACACGTGTAACGACAAAGGACATCTTGTTTGAAGTTAGGTTCTAGTTAGCGTGGAGGTTAAAAATCTTGTAATGTCACAATTGCCCTTGAAAAGTCAGATGGTGACCTAAGGTCAACCTAGTTCTTTTCTGAAGCTTTGCCTGAGCATTAGTTCAAGTAGTTGGCTTATGCAAGAAAAATCTATCTTCAGATAGTATCACATTCCTGGTAACATGCTCATGCAGATGGGCATGTACAAACGGAGACTTACTGAAGGAAAAAGAGATTCCTATCTTCCCTCATATGTTCACTTTGCTTCATGCACATGTATAAAAGCTTATGAGTTGAACGTGAGTAGAGGAGCCTTTGTATGTAGGATCTATGAACCTTCAGCATTTATTCTTTACCTCGTGGTCCCAGGACCCTTGATTGGCTTTGTGAAGTTTGCTCCTCAAAAGAATTCCTATAACATCCTCCCACTATTACTGTTTCAAATCATGGGAACATCTAACTCTCAGCTATAGGTAGACCTTTTTTTTTTTTAAGCTTTATTTCTAAAGGATTAGTTAATTCAGTCATTACTAATACTAATGTATATAATTCAAGAATTAACCAGAAACTTGATTTATCTGCTTTATGGTCACTTGCAACTCTGAAAGAACTAGAAAACATGAATGACCATTCTTTTAAAATTCTGTAAGAATGGAGGGCTGCAATCCAGCTATTCTTTTAGCTAGAAATCTCTAATCAGTGAAATCTCTATTTCCGTTTTTCAGTGAAGTAACTGAATTGTGATAACTCTGAGAGAGATCCTGTGGTCTTGAGGTGCTTCCTGAATCATCAGAGAAAGCTTATATTAGGTGTTACTATAGCTCTTGCACCAAGTGTATACTATTCAATTCTGTATATTAGTATTTGGTTATCAGAACAATTTGTTACCTAATTTACCAGGTTGGTTTATTATTTAAATATTTGTTGTTCAGTTATATTTGAGATTAATATTAAAATATGAGCTTTATGGTATACTGTCTTAAATACTTTTTAAAATACTGTTTTTAAAGCTTAAATATAGGAAAGAAGCTGGGAGTGTTATAGGAAGTTCTGTGCCATGCTGATAATGAAACTGAAAATGGATACACTGCATTGTGACCTAGACATTTTGGTGAAAACATTTTGTTTTACTTAAAAAATAACGAACCATGAGAGACTATGGACTCTGAGAAACAAACTGAGGGTTCTAGAGGGGCGGGGGGTGAGGGGATGGGTTAGCCTGGTGATGGGTATTAAAGAGGGCACGTTCTGCATGGAGCACTGGGTATTATACGCAAACAATGAATCATGGAACACCACATCAAAAACTAATGATGTAATGTATGGTGATTAACATAACACAATAAAAAAAAGCCAGAAAAAAATGAATTATTAAGTATCTCACTTTTGTGAACCACAAAGTAATGTGTGACACAGCCACTTCTGCATCATTTCTGAGCTTTGGAGTAGGGTAGCACTTTGGTGTGGTAAGGGTCAAGGATGCCTGTTGTTCTTTTTACTTGGTAGTGTTTTCAGGAAATACCCCTTTGCAAATGTTAAAGCAACAGGTCCAGACTGGCTTCATCAGATTAGATTGTTATGTTAATCTAAAACCAGCACAGCCTAGGAGAAAAGCCCTGATTAGGTACTATTATTTATCCATCATTTACATATTAAAAAATGAGATTTAATGAGAGACCAAGTATTTTGTCCTATGCCACACTCCTAGGAAGTGATCTGAGTGTAAGATTCTAATCTGGGCAACTCCACAGCCCTCTTAACCATTACCCTTTACCACTTTACAAGATAGTTTTTCTCTTGATGGAACCTCTCAAGCCTTTAGGCTTATGGTACTGCTAAATCAAGAGGCCTTTGTGGGAGAAGTTAAATGTAGAGATCCAGACATTGAGAGTTCTCTGAATGGAAGTACAAACTGAGACTTATCGAGGGAAAAAGAGAAGTACTCCTGAGTTGGTTGAGGGGAAGGGAAAGAAAGAAAGAGAGAGGTGGGAGGGGGTTGGAGAGAGAATGAATCCTAAGAGGAGGAGGGGGAACATGTAGAATGTGTTGTATTTTATTACACCTCTTTTCCTCTTATGGAAACATCCTTATTTGAGGTTTACTTTTTAAAAATTTTACTTTTTATTTATTTTTTAAAGATTTTATTTATTTGAGAGAGAGAGCACACATATGGGGATGGGAGGAGCATCAGGGAAGGAGAAGGAGGAAGGAAAGAATCTCAAGCCGAGTCTGCTGAGTGCGGAGCTGGACCTGGCGCTTGATCTCAGGACCCTGAGGTCATGACCTGAGCCAAAACCCAGAGTCAGAGGCTTAACCAACTGAGGCACCCAGGCGCACTTCACTTTTTTAAAGAAAAAATTATATATAGAGTATCAAACATAATTCTCCACAGTATGGTGAATCCCCCCACCCCTCCAGTGTCATCACTCAGCTTTTAGCAGTTATCAGTATTGCTTTATGTATAACACTTTTTTTTTAAGGTATGAGCATTATACTCTTAACACTCCCAACAACAAAAATAATAAAATCCATAATATGATCCAGTGCCCATTTCATGCTCAATTTTCCTGAATTGTCTCAAAAACAATTATTTATTACTGGGGGTTGAATCAGTTATGATCCACACAAAGTCCACACATTGCATTTGGTTAATATATCTCTTAAACTTGTAACATTTTCTTCCTATTTATTTGCTGAGGAAAGAAACTTAATCCTTCCTCTTACAGGATTTTCACATTCTAGATTTGGCTGATGATGTCCTAATGTTGTTTAACATGTTTTTCTATTCCTTGTCCTTCCTGTAAACTGGTAGATCTAGAGGCTTGAATAGATTCAAGTTGAGTTTGTTTTGGCAAGAATATTTCATAGATGGTACTGTGTAGGTCCTCTTGTCTTATAACAGGACATTAAGATTGATTCAGAATCGGGTTCTTTTCCCTTAATGGATTTAACAGTCATTAGTGATTGCTACCTGGATATATTAATTCATTAGAGATTGCTTGCTAACCAAACAAGTATATCTGGTTGTCTTTATTTTGTGATTCCATCATTTTTTTCTGCATTTGTTATAATTCTTCTGTAGGGAAAACTTTCATCATCAATTATTTGATTGCTTTGAAATATAAGAAATACTAGTGTAAAGACTTTTAATTCTTCAGAGAAGTTTATTTTTAAAATTGAGTTATAACTTACATACAATAAAGTGCATAAATCTTAAATGATGTACCTCTTAGTGAATTTTTACTAAGTGTTCACCTGAGAAACACCATCCAGATTAAGTTATAGACTGTTACCAACACCTTAGTCAACCCCTTCTCATAGAGGTAATCTCTATTCCAACATGCTAACCTCAGATCAGTAACTTCAGTATCACCTAGGAACTTGTTAGAAATACATGTTTTAAGACCCTATTTTAGACATATTGACTTGGAAAGTGGGGTGGGGGTGGCACAACAATCTTGTTTTAATAAACCCTCCCAGGTGATTCTGATACACACCAACATTGGTGAACCACTGCTCTGTCCTAATCCTTATTATCATAATTAGTCTGTTCTTGACCTTCTCTTTATATAAATGGATCAGCTGAACATTTTTTATGTTCCATTCTATTTCCCCAGGTGCAGTGGATTTTTCCCTGTGTCCCAGGGGTAAGAGGGTTTGTTGCCCCTTCCCCAGGAATTTAAGGCTTTGCTGCATAAAATAGAAGGATGCATAGAAGCTAGTGGGGCTTTGTCCTTGTTCCAGCTTAGCGTCTTATCTCTTGCATGCTTGTGCCATTGAGAGGAGGCTCTCTGGTGTATTCTCCTTGAATAATAGGTTGAGGCCCATGGAAAAAAGCTCGCTATTCCAAGCTGACATTTTACTCCACATTCGGCTTTTAAGCATCCACAAAAATGTGAGCGTATTACTTACTCCTTATGATGGTCACTTCTTTCTTTTATGCTCTGCCAAAAGTGAAACTGTTAAAAAATGTCTTCTCTCTTCTCGGAGGTTCTTGGCCCCCTTTGGAATTTGGCTTATTTGGTTGTCTTCTGATGTTGGCTCTCTGATGGGCTCAAGAAAAGTTAGGATTTTGAAGATTATCTAGCTGTTCCAGGTTGTTAGGTAGTAGTGACATTCATTGCAACTTTCTGCATCCTAAGTGGAAGTGACATTCTGATCTTTCTATAAATGGAACCACACTATATGTACTCTTAAATATCTGGATTCTTTTGTTTAAAGGGTCTTGCTAGATTCATCTGTATTGTTGCATGTAACCAGTAGCTCTTTTTTTAAATTACAGTGTTGTGTTCTGTTAAGTCAAAATTACTAGTAAATTTATTTTTCTATGATATTCTTTCAGTACATCTAAATCTTAACAAAATGTTTCATTTTGGGCTATTTATTGAGTGTCTGCTATATACTGAACCTTAGGGTTGGGTAATGTATACTGGTATATCAAACTCAGCCTGTGCCATTCTTGAACTTACAGCCTAGCAATGAGCCATCTGTGTTAATGTTACCCTTGTCACTCTTCTCCGTGACACTTGATTCTCTATAGCCCTGCTCTCGTTGCCTATTTAAGAACTTTGCTTGAGCAAGTCCTAAATAGACCAAAGTGCTAAAGGATTGCATACTGTGATTTTTCAATACCCAGTGTCTTATAAAATGTCTGTGGTTAATTGTTATGCCTGTATATATTTTAAAAGGCAGTGCAACTACTCAGGTGTTAGGGTTGGTCATTATTCAAGCAGCTTGGCACCTATCATCTTTACTTAGCCCTTAGCACCTTAATGTCATTTGCATGCCCCACACAGTTACTTAAGTTTATCGGAACTAAATGGTAAAATTTGGAGAGAATTTTTGTGGTTTGGCCAGGGGAGCTTCTCGTTCCTCTTTATCTGCTAGTATTCTCCTGTTCCTTAAATTAAAACTTCAGAAAGTAATATGCCTTGAATCTACATTTAATAACATTATTTAATGTTCCTAAGCCACAAATTAATTTAAAGCCTCACTTTCATGAGATGCTTTGATCCCCATCTGCCTGAGTAATAAGTTGTAGCTGGAGGACAAAAAGCTTGATACAATAATGGGGCTTTGTATTGAGCTTGGTGTGCTCTTTTTAAAACCACAAACAATCTGCAAGGAATGAAGTACTGTTTTAAACCTTTACTTTTGGCTGAAGGTGTCATTTTTGTTTATTTGATTATTGTAATCAAGACTTTGAATCAGTTTATGCCACAGATGAAAGCTAGGAGAAACAGGACAGAAGGGGATTTGGGGGAAGTGGTTGAGTAACACAAGGTTAAAAAAAAAAATTTTAAATTAAGATATATTTATCTGAATGTGAAAGCACATATTAAGAAGTGACTGGTTATGGGTATACAGCCATCAGCATTGCTGTTCAGTTGCTCTGGGTCTCAGTAGTGAATTTATGCCTGTGTAAATCCCCAAAATGCAGGCAGTTCATACCTTCTAAAAAGCTATTTGAAAAACTAAAAAAAGAATGTGAGTGGGTGGTTCCTCAGATGATAAGGTAATGGATATGAAAGGAGTTTGAAAAGGTGAAAGCCTCTACTGTTGGCTCTGCAAAACTTCTCATTTAATTATATCTAGGTTCCTTGCAGTCTTTATGCTTCCCTAACCTTAATTATCCAGTCTCTTCCTTCACTCTTGTACCTCTCAATAAGGCTCTCAGAATATTTCATTCCTGAGGTGCCTGGGTGGCTCAGTCAGTTAAGTTTCAGTCTCTTGATTTCGGCTAGGGCCGTGATCTCTGGGTCCTGGGATCCTGCAGAGCCCCATGCCTGGCTCTGTGCTCAGCGGGGAGTCTGCTGGAGATTCTCTCCCTCTGCCTCTGCCCCTCTCCTGCCCCCACATGTGCTCTCTTTCTCTCTTTCTGTCTCACTCAAATAAATAAATAAATCTAAAAAAAAAAAAAAAAGGACTATTTCATTCCTTTGTCAGGAAGGCAGTCTGCATGGATCCTGGAATCAGGTAGACTTGAAACTGAATCCTTTTCAGTAGTTCATGATTTTTTGGACAAGTATTTTATTTCTTTTCCAAATCTTGGTTTATCTATTTAAAATGGGAGGACATCCACAACCTTATAATGTTATGATGATTAAACAAGGATAGAGTGGTAAGCATGATACCCATCATGTAAATGCTCAATAAAGTTTGCTTTTTCGTATCCCTTCCCATCCAATTGTGAATTCGTTTTAAAAGCATAAAACAAACAAACCAAAACCAAAAAAAAACCCAAAAAACTTTTATTTAATCGATTTATTTATTTATGGGGGGAGGGGCAGAGGGAGCGGGAGAGGGAGAATCTCAAGCAAGCAGACTCCCCGCTGAGCACAGAGCCCAACATGGGCTGGGTCCCAGGACACTGAGATCATGACCTGAGCCAAAATCAGGAGTTGGAAGCCTAATTAGACTGAGCCACCCAGGTGTCCCTGATTTACTAGTTTTTTAAAAAGGAATTTATATGTAGTTTTGAAAATTCTTTCAAATGTGAAATACCAATACTGTAAATGTGCTATACTTCAAAAATCATTTTACAGAAATTAAATCAGAAAATCTCAGATATTTCCAAGCCCTGTGCCAGGTATTATTCTTAGTTCAGCATTAAATTAAAGCTCACAGACAATATTGAAGCATTTCAGAGAAGATGATATCATTAGATTTTGTAGCCAGCGTGTACTTTTTCAAATTGTTATGACTGCATTCTTTAATCACTTAACAGACTGCATATCAGGGTAAGTTCATCAGAGGTAGCATAGCTATTAAAATGAGGTGGACTCACAATGTTTGTTTTATTTCATTTCAGAGTTGCATAAGCAAATATAGGAGAAAGTTTCATGAATATTTAAAGATAATAGGTAGTCAGTCAACTAATGAAGTTGACAGTATTCATAATATAAGCAGATATGCAGGCTTTACAATTGAGCCATCAGATTAGTTTATACTTAAGACCACAGCCCAAATGATTGATTTCATTTATTACAATCATTTGTGCAGTTAGAAATAAATAAATACTCTTGATAGGAAATAGTGCATTCAGGCTCTAATAAATTTTTCTTGTTTTTGTTCTGAGTGGTGGCACCCCACTTTGTAGCAGTAGTGTGTCTTTCTTGTGGGCTTATCTTGTGCCTCTAAATTATTAATACTTAAGATATTCTTGGGAGATAATATACATTACTCTCATTTTAGACAATAAAATAGAGGAATAGAGAAGTGAGTCTACTTGTGATAGGCAGGGAAATGTTAAAGCCTTTCTGACTCATAGACTGACTCACCAGAGGACAGAATCTTTAATGTGTGTTATTTAGTGATTTGCAAAATGACCCATATATCTAATATCGTTACCAGTTTCCTTATGTTTATCCTGAAAGTGTTTGTAGGTGTGGAAGTATGTTTTGTGGTAAAGACTATTATTAAAAAATGGGATGGCAGTCATCTGGCATGAATACTACTCCTGTCCCTTTCTCTGGTCATGGCATATATTGCTGTTTGATCATGATAATTTATCATAGAGTCTAGATTTTACTTTAGAATCTCTTTCAACATAATCCTCAGGGCAACTGCTACCAGTTAATCACAGGCTCACAAAACAAAGTTATTTTTCAGTCTTGATTTAGTATTTATTAAATTAACTTGCACTAAGAGATTATGAATTTACTTAAAAGTTGAGAATCTTTCAAATTTGTGGTCCTGTGGTAGGACCCAAAGTATATAACATTTAGTTTATGCTCTTAACAGGTTTACTTTCTAATGGGTCAAATAGACATGCCCACAATTAAAAGACAGACTCAGCTATATTACTGATGTGAAGGGAATAGAGAAAGAATGAGAAATCAGTTTTAACTGAAAGGTTTGTGGGTGTAGGGATTTTGAACTTTGAGCATGGGGCCTTCGAGGTGGTCTTTACAATAGCAAAGGCATAGAAAGTAGAAAATACAGGATAGATTTTGGGGAATGACCAACAATCATCTTGGCTTGAATGTATAGTACTGCAAAGATAGTGTAGAACCAAATAGAGAAGTTTAATCTTTGTAGTGGATCTTGGGTTTTATTTTGTTGTTCCTGGGCCATGCATAGTTTTTAATCGGTAGAAGGATATGATCAGATCTGTGCTATAAGAGTGTAACTGTTGACAGTTTGAATCAAAGTGAGATGGGAGTCTTAATAATGTAGGAAGCCTCTGTAGAGAGAGATGATGAGGGTAAGAACCAGAGTTACGGAATGGAAATAATGAATTTAGAATATATTTTTAAAGATAAAATTGATAAGTAAAACATATTAAATTGAGGTTTAGGTCTGGAGAAATTGAAATGGTAATTTATGAAGATGTTCTATCTATTGAATAAAAAAATCTTTTGTTTTTTATTCAGACATCTTCTATTTTTGTGCCTTTTAAGTATATTTTATATATTAAACTTAGTTTTGAATAATTGTTTTTGGTTAGATTAAATTGTTGTTAAGTCTTGTTTTCATATTGAGGGGCGCCTGGCTGCCTCAGTTAGAAGAGCATGCAACTCTTGATCTTGCGGTTATGAGTTTGAGCACCCCATTGAGTGTAGAGATTACCTAAAAAATAAATCTTAAAAAAGAGAGTCTTGTTTTCATATTGAATAGATGGTTTTTATTTTTATTTATTTATTTAATGGTTTTTATTTTTAAGACACAGTTTTTTAGTTAAAACTTTTTAAATTGCAAAAATCTGGGCATGTTTAAAATATTTAAATAGTAAAGGTTTAAAGATAAAAAGAAGTCTTCCCTTAACCTAATTCTCACTTCCCTAATGGTAACCACTATTAACACTTTATTGTGTTCAAATATATGTGTGCACTCGTGTCTTTATGTGATTTCTATCATGCTACCTTTATAAAAGTGGGATCCAGTGTACAGTTTCTCAAAGTAGCAAAAATAGTGTGTTCATTTACATGTCCCAAATCTAGTCTTTCTCTATAATGAGAAGCTTCTGTAATAACAAGAAGTGAAAGCATATAAACTTGCAATTACGCTTTGTAATCAATGTTTTAGCATTCTACCTTACTTAGAAATGATCTAGTAAGCCAATGATTATTCATTAGTTAATTCAATTATTTTTTAAGTTACCTTTAAAGTTCTTGAAAATTATGAGTAAGTTGACACTATTAAAACATAATTACTGTTGAAATAAAAAGCTTGTCAGAATAATCACTCAAATTATTTTTTAAAAAATATTTATTTATTTGCCAGAGAGAGAGCGCGCGCGTGCGCGCACAATCAGGAGGAGTGGCAGGCAGAGGGAGAAGCAGGCTCCCCGCTGAGCAGGAAGCTGGATGCTGGGCTCATCCCGGGACCCTGGGATCATGACCTGAGCCAAAGGCACACGTTTAACCTACTCAGCCACCCAGGCGTCCCAAAATAATCATTCAATTTAAACACAGATTTACATTTTCATAATCTTAAACATTGTTGTATGAGTAAGAATGGATTATTTGATCATCAAGCATGTATATGTTTCATTAAAGTTACTCTACTGGAATAAAAATATATGCTTATGTTATATTTAACACTGATAAAAAATCAGAAGACAAACGTACTAGTTTTGTTTGCCAGATACTTAACCTTAATTATGTGAACTTGGTTCTTAAAACCTTTCTGAGTTAGTGTCTGTAAGAATAATTTTTAAAAGTATAACACATTTAAAATATTAGAAGATCAATTTTCTTATTTTCTGGGAATTTTGATAATCGGTATAAATGCATATTTATCTCTGTAAGCTAATCAGAACAGAGCTGCTTTAAGAGACTTTATAATCTAATTTGTTCATAACCTCCAGGGGTAGGAAAGTAATATGTACTTGGGATGAGAAATAAAAGACCTTTCTGAATTATAGATACATAGCCTTACAAACACTAAGAGAGTTTATAGTTTCCAATTCTACAATTTTAACTGTGGCTACAGAATTAACACAGAAACACAAAACCTGACCTGTCTAGATACCAAAGGGCTATTCTTCTTTCTGGTCCATGTGAGATTCTTAATTGATTTGAGTTCAGAATAGGTAAACAGAAGAGATAAATGAACAAATCACTAATGGATCAAATTCTCCTTTTTGTCTCACCCAACACAGCATAGGTCTCTGTAAACCATCAGGGATTAGTAAATGGCAGTCCATGAAGTCAAACTCTCAATCATTGTTACCAAAGTAATTTTTTTTTCTGCCTGCATTCCTGGAGAATGACTTCTTTATCCATCCTTGATATTTTATTAACTTAACCTAGATATGTACTTAGATCTGTGGTTTAATTTTTCCTTCTGTTCTATAGATTTTTTTTTCCCTTTATTTTAGGGATAGTTTCTCTTATGTCTACCTGCTTTTTCTCTTCTATTTGTTTAGTTATTCTGTGTCAGGGATACTAATGATCTTTACATTCAATCTCTGTCCTACATCTTCTATCTAAGTGCTCTGATATCTTTTTTTCTCCTCAATACTCAGGTTATTTTAAGACTTTTCTCCTTGCCAATTAGTTTGATTTTTAGTCTTTGGTTCTTTACTTCCTAATTGATTTCCTTAGCTGATTTTAATTTACCTGTTTTGTTTTTTTTATCTTTGAATTCTTGTATTAAATGTTTGTTCTTATTAGGTTGTTCTTTGTTACAAAGAACTCACTGGGAATTTCCTTATTTCCTTTTGTGTGTTTTCTTTCACTCTGGGTTCTTCCTTTGTTCTGCTTGCTATAGTCATTATTTGTTTCTCTCTTTCCTTCTACTCCCTTGTTTATACAGTTGTGTGGCCATTTCTTTTTATCTTTCTAGGTAGAGACTTAACTAGCTAGGTCAAGACTTGTATTTGCCCTGATAGAACATGGGTGAATTCCCATTGATTCCTTTTTCACCTTAGCTGTGATTTTGTCTCCTCCTTTTACTGCACCCCCTCAATAGACCTGTTGAGCAGTTGTATGCTGTTCTCTGTCTGCTTCTCTGTGATCGAGGGGTATAAGGTGGTGTTGTGGGAAGAACTCTTCTGGTGCTCCAAGCTCTCCTGTCTCCTTAGGTTTTGTTAAATGTCTACTAGCCTCACTCCATCCTGCTGAGGGTGTAGTATAATTTTAGGGGCTTCAGACCCTTCCCTCAAGTCAGAATAGTGCCTTAGTAGTTGATAGGTTCTGGTCCCACTGTGCCTCAGCTGAGATTTCAGAGCTTCTGTGCTGAAGGTGTTTTCCTGGACTTTTCTATGGCATGCCAAACCAGTTTCTATCCAAACTGGAGGATGTTTACTAAAACCTTGAAATTTTATCAACTCACCTGTTTTCCCCATTACTGCTTTCAGGCAGTGTCATCAGGCTGGGAACCAGACCACATTGTACAGAATCTTTTTCTGTCCACTAGTTTTTAAAGTTTAGAGGTGCTTCAACAATTTTTGTTTGAAGCTGGTGACTTTTTGGCTAAAAATTGTATACACACACATGTATATATAATCTTTCTCTTTTATTAGTTACTGGGGATAGGAAGTTCTGAAATTCTGCTTCACCCCACCATCTTTACTTGAATGTCTGTATGATTTCCTAAATATTTACTTTTGACATAATAACATATACATACTCTAGAAACTCTCAATTTTTAAAGTATAGGGATGGCTCACTAAAAAAACAACCAACAAATTATAGTGTTGTAAGAAAATAATTTTAAAAACCGTCAGTGACCCTAAGGCATATATTTTTCTTTTATTCACATTTTGCACTTCTGTATGCTTTTGTAGAATTCTTATATAATCACAGTGAGCATATAGTGAGCAGTAAGCATATAGCATATTATATTTCTGTTAATGTTAGGATAAACATTTTAATATTTCTATCTCATCTTTGTAATCTCATCATGTGACCATGACATATGTTATACCTTATTAAACAGTTAAATAAAGAACACTAGGTGTTTCTAGTTTTATGCTCTTGTCTGTGCATTGAACCCTTTTGTGTTTGTTGTTTTGTGTTACCTTTTAAAATAAATTTGAAAGGTTGAGATTAGTGGGCTAATCAACTTTATTAAAACCATTATACTTTTCACCATGACACCTACTGTAGTATCTATTTATTTTACCAGTTGGAAATTTTTTTGAGATAGTTGCTTAAAATGATACCTGATATCTCCACTGTTAATGTCAGAAGAATTTTTTTTGGTGTTACTGTATTTTTTCCTACATCCTACCATGATTTTAGTAATGAATTTTAAAAATGTATTCCAGTTTTTATAAGATCACATATGCTTTAAAAAATAACAAATCACATTTTATTTTTTAAAGGAGATAATACTATCCGAAGTGAAAAAAATAATTTGGATTGGAAATTGGAAGATGTGTTTTTTATAGAAGTGTTTCTTTTTTAAAAAATACGGTCAACATAGAACACTACATCAAAAACTAATGATGTACTGTATGGTGACTAACATAATAAAAAAAATAATGTCAAAATTGGCAGTCTAGTTTCATTAATTCTGGATTTTGCTATCATTATGCATAGCCTAAGTTTATAAAAGTATTTATAAAAATGTTCTTTAGTTTCTCCTAACATTAATTTATTAATTACTGCATTCAATATTTATTAAGAGCTTTGTAGGAATCATAAGTAGGTTTTGAGCTTTGCTGTATTTCATTGTCTATGAATATACTTATTATGTAATAACCCATGTAATTATGCTTATTTAGGAACCTTTAATCTACTTTTTTGTCTCCTCAGATTCTGTCAAATTTTAAGAACAAATGCATCTTATAGCTCATGGAAGAAAAAACACAAATCAAGACATTTTTGGGTTCCAAATTGCCAAAGTATGGAACAAAATCTGTGAGAAGTACACTGCAGCCAATGCCAAATGGGACCCCTGTTAATTTATTGGGAACTTCCAAGAGTAGCAACGTCAAAAGTTACATCAAAAATAATGGCTCTGATTGCCCATCATCCCATTCATTTAATTGGAGAACGGCAACTAAATACCAGCTCAGTGCACAAAGTGTTGAAGAGCGTAACAGTACTCAGACTTCACATGATAAAGTAATTGATCCTGAAAAACATGCACCTACTCAAGGAATGTTTGATAAAAATGGGATAAAGGGAGGCTTGAAAAGTATTTCTTTACTCACATCAAAGTTAGCAAAGCCATCCACTATGTTTGTGTCATCTACAGAAGAGTTAAACCAAAAGTCTTTGTCTGGACCATCTAGTTTGGGTAAATACACCAAAGGCACATTATTAGGAAGGACTTCATATTCTTCAGTCAGTGCCCCAAAATCACAGTTGAATGGATTGTATGGGAACCGTTCAGCTGGTAGCATACAAAGGCCTAGAGCAAACTCCTGTGCCACCAGAAGCAGTTCTGGAGAAGGCTTAGCACAGTCCCTAGACAATATTAAATCTCTTACTTGTGAAAAAATGGTAAGGTCACAAAGTTTTTCACATTCCATTCAGAATTCATTCCTTCCACCTTCATCTATAACCAGATCACATTCCTTCAATAGAGCTGCAGATCTTACAAAGCCTTATCAGAACCAACAGCTACCCATTAGAGTGCCTCTGAGGTCAAGTATGCTAGCAAGAAATTCCCGACAGTCAGAAGTACTCAATGGGAATGATCACTTAGGATTTGGATTTAATAGGCCTTATGCTGCTGGTGGAAAAAAGTTGGCTTTACCAAATGGCCCAGGTGTAACTTCCACTTTGGGTTATAGGATGGTTCATCCCTCGCTACTGAAATCTAGCCGACCTCCATTTTCTGGCACTATCACAGTTGATGGTAATAAAAATTCACCTGCTGATTCATGTGTAGAAGAAGATGCTGAACTTATGGCTAAGGACAGTGCTACTAATAAGGACCAAGAACTAATTGAAAATGATAGTTATAGAACAGGAAATGACCAGACCATGAAGCATAATGCTAAAATTAGATACCTGAGTGATGATGTGGATGATATTTCCTTGTCGTCTTTGTCATCTTCTGATAAGAATGATTTAAGTGAAGACTTTAGTGATGATTTTATAGATATAGAAGACTCCAACAGAACTAGAATAACTCCAGAGGAAATTTCTCTCAAAGAAGAAAAGCATGAAAATGCACCATCGAAGGATATATTTGATTCCCCCAAGGAAAATGAAAAAAGTAAAACTGACGAGTGGATAGATATAAGTGTCTCTGGTAAATATTAATATTCTTAAGTTTGTTTGCTTTTTCTTAGATAATATAATTGAACTTACATTTAGGATTACCTTTTGATTAATTCCAAGATACTGTCAATTTTGTGGAGGGATGGATCTAGATAAAATTGGGGTAGGGCAACTTTTATCTTCCTATGACTTTTGCTCCCGGTCTTATTTTTCACTATTTAAAACAACAATAAAAATACTCTTCCCTAATGTATCTTAACTTTGTTCTTCTTTGGCTCTCATGTACAGGCCTATTCCTACTGCTTCAGAATTTTTTCTTTTCCCCCACTTCCCTAAACAGTGGCATGCCATTTTAGACTGTCTCTTCCCTTATGGTAATAGATGCTGTTTGTTTAGAGTAAAGCTATGCCAAAGGGTAAATGAGCTAATAATAATACAGGTTATGTTCAATCTAATGAATGTTTTTATCCTAGGAAATTTTCATTTTTTTAGAGGAGGACTTAGATTTCCTATAGTTATACTTTCAGAGGAACTATATTTTTTTATTTTTTATTTTTTAAGATTTTTTTTTATTTATTTATTTGCGAGAGAGAATGAGAGACAGAGAGCACGAGAGGGAGGAGGGTCAGAGGGAGAAGCAGACTCCCCGCTGAGCAGGGAGCCCGATGCGGGACTCGATCCCGGGACTCCAGAATCATAACCTGAGCCGAAAGCAGTCGCTTAACTGACTGAGCCACCCAGGCGCCCGGAACTATATTTTTTTAACTGAGGAAAGTGAGATTAGTACCTATTAAACATTTCCTCTTATACTTGGTCATCCTGGTACTAAAAGTCTGGAGAAAATATATCTTTGTCTCCATATAGCCTGAAAAAGAGCAAACTGAAGGGATTGGGTGTAGGCATGTGATCTGGTCAAGGGTCTAGGCTATGCCTACTAACACAGTTTATTTAGTTCAACCCACTATTTAGTTTAGTTGATACTGTTTTCATAGTAAAACTTTCTCTTTGAAAAAAGCAGCGCATTGATATAAATGCATAAAAACCCTTGACTGTCCGAGGGTCTTCTAGTTAGAAGTGAATACCAGAACAAGTGTTTCTCTTATGAGGAGGCAACTGCAAGGTTAAATGATATATACAGAGTAAGGAGTTTCATGGCCAGTGTGTAAAAGTAAATATCTTAGGAAATATTAAAAGAATATGAAGCTTTATTTATAATTTTAGAAATGTTGCAGAAGTGAAAGATGGCTCCATGAATTTTCTTTTACATAATGTATTGGGAAACATTTCAGTAGGTTATTTAAGATTTTATCTCTGGATCTTTTTTATTATTTAGGATTTAGAAAATGCTATAGTTACTAATACTTTTTTGCCATTTTTTTGCTATAATATATTAAATTATTAGAATTTATAATTTATTTTTGAGAAATATATTTTTGTGAATTAATAACTTTTTTTTTCTTTTTCTTCTTAAAAAATCAATTGAAGACAGGAGTGAATGTACAAAACATACTTCTGGGAATAACTTGATTTCACCAGATACAGATTACAGAGCTGGTTCTTCATTTGAGCTCTCTCCATCTGATAGTTCTGATGGAACATACATGTGGGATGAAGAGGGTTTGGAGCCCATTGGAAATGTCCATCCAGTTGGGAGCTATGAGTCTTCAGAAATGAACAGCATAGTACGTATGAATTTGTATATTCTTTTGCAACATTTTGTTTACCTTACTATGGAAAGACTTGTGATACTGCTTGGATTTTTTTAAGTTTATAAATAGCTCTCCTAGTTTAAAAAAGGAAATTCATATCTGTTAAGAGCCTATAAAACATCTGACCTTAATACATAATAAAGCGTATATTTGTGTCACGTGACACTTGAGTTAAATACACTCTCATACATTATATACACAGACGTAAATATAAATAGATATGCTGTATTCAGGTTAAGCTAAGCTAGTGGTCCTCAAATTTGGGGAGGAAGGCAACGTCTGGATCTAATTTTGGTTGTCATATTGAGGGGCGCTACTGACAAATAGTGGGAAGATGCCAGGGATGCTGCTTAATGCCCTTACAGTGGTATCCACAGCAAAGGATTATCCAGCCCAAGATGTCGGTAGTGCCACTGTTGAGAAATCCTGGGCTAGGCTATGCTGAGGTAACATTTAAGTGCTAACTCAGTGGCTTAACACAATAAAAGCTTATTTTTTACTCTTCCAGAGTCTGTTGTAGGTCTGGAAAACTATATAGGGCAACTTCAGGGTTCTCAGCTGCTTTCATCTTCACCATCACCAAAACAAGGTGGCTTCACCATCTCCTTTTGAGGCCCTATCAAAAGGTCACTGTTGTAGAGGAAGAATGCTGCTAGGTCTCACATGTGCAATTACTTGCCGTGGCCTGCAGATGGCACATGGTACATTTACTCACAACCTATTGCCCCTATTAAGTACTAACGGGGCAAGAAGTGTAATTTTCCTGTGTGCCTGGAAGGCAAGGGAACCAAATATGGGTCAGCACTAGAAGACCTACCATACATTATTATGTGCGTATTTTAAGAGACATTGCACGTAATGTGGCTAATATGCCACATGAGTAAAGTGTAGTTGGGGTGTTTAAAGTGACTCATTGTAATTACTCAGTATATAAAATACGATTTTCCAGTAGTTGTATGGGAAAATTGGTAGTCTTTGTGGATATACTAAATTCCAAGTGGATTTTTTGGAAATGTAATTTTCTATGTTCTCATAAACCTGTGAATTGGAGAAAATAAACATCATTACCAGGGAATTGTTAAATTTCACAGACATAGGACACATATTTAATTTAGAGAGTATCTCTATCTCATTAGATAAAGGAAGTTTAGAAAAGATTATAGATTTAGGGCCTTATGTGCTTTCTTACTAGGACTTTTTAAAGCAAGTATGATCAAAGTGGGAGTGAACATTGTGTCCAGCAGATGGCAGCAATAATCCACTTAGTACCTGACATTTTTCAGAGGTTCCCACTATTTTCAGTTCACTGTTCCTATAACTTAATGATGCCTCTAAAAGAGTTCAGAATGCACCTCGAGGGGCGCCTGGGTGGTTCAGTCGTTAAACGTCTGCCTTTGGCTCAGGTCAGCCCGCGTCGGGCTCCCTGCTCCACGGGAAGCCTGCTTCTCCCTCTCCCAGTCCCCCTGCTTGTGTTCCTGCGCTCGCTATCTCTCTCTCTGTCAAATAAATAAATAAAATCTTAAAAAAAAAAAAAAAAGATGCACCTCGATTGACCATTAGTCTTTAAGATTTCAGAGCTTTTTTTTTTTTTTTTTTAAGATTTTATTTATTTATTTGACAGAGAGAGACACAGCGAGAGAGGGAACACAAGCAGGGGGACTGGGAGAGGGAGAAGCAGGTTTCCCGTGGAGCAGGGAGCCCGACGCGGGCTGACCTGAGCCCAAGGCAGACGTTTAACGACTGAGCCACCCAGGCGCCCCAATCTCAGAGCTTCTGATTTAAGTGGAAAACAGTCTGAGAAAGGATGGAGAATTGATGGTAGATGTTCAAAAAGTGTTAAGATCTCCTACTGGGATAGTGGATTTACCATTTTTGTCCTGAAATTCTATCAGTTTTTGCTTTTTATATTTTGAGTATATTTTGTTAGGTGTGTACTTGTTGAGAATTGTTTTCTTGGTGAAATTGGACTTAAAGTCATAATTTAGTGAGCTCTTTTCCTCATGTTTTTTGTCTTAAGGCCCTTTTTTCAGATATTAGTATATTTTATCATTTTTATTTATGTATGTTCCATGCTTTTACCATGAACCTTTTGATACATAGCAAATAGGTTATAATTTTTTTAAATTACAATTTCTCTTTTTCTTTTAACCAGTGAGTTTAGTCCTTTTATGTTTGCATTTATTGATATACTTGGAATTCATTCTGCCATCTTACTATTTTTAATTGTCTCACTTTTTCTCCTTTTTTTTTTTTTTTGCCTAGAGTAGTTTAAATGAATATTTAAACTTAACCCAAAAAGAACTTTAACATATTCTCATTTTTCTTGGCCTCCCTGTCCCTCTCACCAAAGTCCATGTCCCCACCCCCTTCACCCCCAGTTCCCCAGCCACCCTCATGGTTGTTCTCTACAACAGTGCTCCTTCCGGTTCAGGTCAAGATAAGGAGCTTTCATTAGAACGTGAGTCAACTGTGTCACTACTAACACAGTTTAGTTCAACCCACTATTTAGTTTAGTTGATACTGTTTTCATAGTAAAACTTTCTCTTTGAAAAAAGCAGTGCATTGATATGCATTTTGGTGGGAGCTCCTCCTTATCTTGTCATGGACCCTAACAAACAGTTTGTAGACTGACTACTTTGCATAGTGCTTATCTAGAATCTAGGTAATTTTTTTTTGTTTAAATATGAATAGTGTTTTGTTGAGGTATAATTTACATTAAATAAAACGCACAAATATTTTTCATACAGCACAGAGAATTTTGAATATTTTTATATAATTGTTTAAGTCATCCACATTGTGATAGAGGATATTTCTATCACCCCAGAATGTTTCCTGTGCTTTTCAGTCATTCAACCCCTCCCCCAAAGGCACACCCTGTTTTGATTTATATCACTATAGATTAGTTTTGCCTATACTTCATATAAGTAGAATTATAAACATGCCTATTTTATATCTGGCTTCTTTGAGTCAATATTTTGTACTTTTTATAGTTTGTTTCTTGTTTTGTTATATAAATTCCTTTGTGTGAAGGTAGTACAACTTACTTTATCCCACTTATTGATAGACATTCAGGTTGTTTCCAGTTTTTGGCAACTGCTACTGTTGGGAAGATTTTGCTACATGTTTTTGGGTAAACATTTATGCATTGGTAAAATATGTAGGAGAGGCACCACTGGGTTATCGGGTATTTATGTATATAGCTTCAGATACTATTAGTTTTCCAAAGTGGTTGTACCACTGTACAGTACCACTGGTAGTAAATGAGCATTCTAGAAATTCCACTTTCTTTTGGTGGTGTCTGTCTTTTTGCATTTTTGCTATTCTGATGGGGGTATAGTATTGCACTGAGATTTTTGTCTTGTGTTTTGTGAGAACTGCTTGTTGAGCACCTTCACCTATGTTTACTCACCCTTAGGATATCCTCTTATATGACATGTCTTATATTAAGCTGTATTTTTTCTTTTTGGTTTGTAAAAACCCCTTCGTATATTTTGGATATAAATTTTTTTACACACATATATACATACACATTTATATACATGTATGTGTATATATTTCATACATATGGGTTGCTTTTAAAATCTCTTAATAGTGTCTTTTGTTGAGTAGAAATTAACAATTTCAATATAGTGTAGTTTACATTTTTTCCTTTGTTGTTAGCACTGTTTTGAACTGCAAAATTTTCATTTACCCCAAAGTCTTAAAGATATGTTCCAGTGTTTTCTTCTAAAAGGTTTGTTTTTTAGCCTTTTACATTTAGATCTATGAGACACCTGGAAATTCTTTTTGTGCATGTTATGAGGTAGAGGTCAAGATTAACTTTTTTCTTTTTTTGAGAAGTTTTTGTTCCCTACTCTACTGCAGAGTTATCTTTGTTATAAATCAGTGATTGTACCAATATATTTCTTGACTCTCTTTTAGTTCATTGGTCTCTTCTTTTATCCATGTGTCAGTGCTATACTGTTTTTATTTCTGTAGCTTTAAGTATTGACATCTGGTAATGTAAGTCTTACAGCTTTTTCTTTTCCAAGGTTTCCCTAGCTCACCTTTTGCAGTCTCTTTAATTATTAGAATGAACACGTCAATTTCTACAAAGAACCTTCAGGGATTTTGAATGGGATTGCATTAACTTTGTAAATCAGCTTGGGAAGAATTGACATGTTTACTACAGTGAATCTTCCAATTCATGAATATGGTGTGTTCTTCCATTTACTTGGGACTTCAGAAATATTTCTTGCTAATGTTCTCTATAAAAATTTATACATATTTGCTTTATTTTTAGGTATTTGATTTCATCAATATAAATGGTACCACTTTAAATTTTTATTTTCTTCGTTTTTGTTGTATGTACAAATATATTTGATTTTTGTATTTTGAGCTGTTTTTCCAGTGACCTTGGGGAATTCACTTATTAGTTTTAATAATTGCCTGGAATTTCTACATATACTGTGAAGTCATACCGTTTGCAAAGTCTCCATCTTCCCATCCTCCCTTTTATTGGATGTGTTAGGACCTCCACCATAACGTTGAATTGAAAAGGTGATAGAATTTCAGCAAAGTTTTAATAGTCCACCATTAAAATTTCTGTGTGTGTGTGGTGGGGGTGGTTATAGATATCTTTCATCAGATTAAGCAAGTTCCCTTTTGTTTCATTTGATTTTTTTTTTTTTTGTGAGTAGATGTTAATTTTTCTCTACATTTATTAAAATCATCAAAAATTTTTTTCCTGTTATATGTTATCTGTTAGTGTGGTAGATTACATTTCTTGATTTTCAAATGTTAAACCACCTTCTATTCCTGGAATAAATTCACTTGGTTGTGATGTATTATTCTTTTAAATGTTGTTGGGCTTGATATCCTAATAGTTTATTTAGATTTGTTGCATTTATGTTCATGAGCAAGATGGCTCTATCTTTTCTTTTCTTTTCATATTTGGTATCAGGGTTGTGCTGGCATCATAAATGAGTTGAGAAGTATTCCCTGTTTTTTTTGCCCTTTCAAGGAATTTATGGACAGTTGATATTCCCCTTTCTTAAATGTCTACAAATTCACCAAATAAAACTTTAGAACCTGGAGTTTCCTTTGTGAGAGGTTTTTAATAACAGATATAATGTTTTAAGTAGATATGCCCATTAAGATATATAGGTATAGTTTTTGTGTGTGTTGCTTTTTGAGAATTTGTCAATTTCATCTAAGTTTTCATTTCTTGGTGAAAGTTATTCAGGGAGCTCCTGGATGGCTCAGTCGGTTAAGTGTCTGACTCTTGATTTCAGCTCAGGTTATGATTTCAAGGTTGTGAGGTCCAGCCCAGTGTTGGGCGTTGCACTGGGTGTGGAGTCTGCTTAAGATTCTCTCTCTCCCTCTCCCTCTGCCTCCCACCCCCGTACCCCACTCATGTGCATGCTCTCTCTCTAAAAAAAAAAAAAAAAAAAAAAAAAAATTACTCAGGATTACCTTACCTTTTTTTTTTTTAAGATTTTATTTATTGAGAGAGAGAGAGAGACAGAGGTAGCAATAGAGAGCATGCACAGGGAGGAGAGGGAGAAGCAGGCTCTCCGCTGAGCAGGGAGCCTAATGTGGAGCTTGATCCCAGAATCCCGGGATCATGACCTGAGCTGAAGGCAGGCGCCTAACCAACTGAGCCACCCAGGCACCCCCAGATTATCTTATCTTTTAACATCTTTATGGTATTATAGTAATGTCTACTGAGCTCTTGCTATAGTCCTGGCATTAAGTATCTTATATGTATGACCTTATTTAATCTTTATAGCAACCCCATGAGATAGTCAGAGATGATACTCAAAATACTCAACACCGGTATCACCATGGCTATTCACACTATTCAGGCATGTACTTTCTAATATCAGCCCAAGAGGTAGGTGCTGTTATTATCTCCATCTTATTAAAAAAAAGGAATAAGCATAGAATCCAAGGATATACAGCTAGTACATGGATTTTTAACTTAGCTTGTTCCAGAGCCCTGGCTCTTAATCACTGTGCTATATTGCCTCTCAATATGCAAAATACCTATATGGTCCTAGGACAGGAAAGGATGTCTTAAACACACACACACACACACATACTCACTAAAAACCATAAAGAAAAAAATTACTAAATTTAATTACATCAAGGGCACCTGGGTGGTTCAGTCGGTTAAGTGCTACCTTTGGCTCAAGTCATGATCTCAGGGTCCTGGGATTGAGTCCCACATCAGGCTCCCTGCTCAGCGGGGATCCTGTTTCTCCCTCTCCTTCTGCCTCTCCCCCTGCTTATGCTCTCTCTCTCAAAGAAATAAAATCTCAAAAAAATTAATTACATCAAAATTTAAAACTAGGGGCCCCTGGGTGGCTCAGATGGTTAAGCGTCTGCCTTCGGCTCAGGTCATGATCCCAGGGTCCTGGGATCAAGCCCCACATCGGGCTCCCGGCTCGGCAGGGAGCCTGCTTCTCCCTCTGACCCTCTCCCCTCTCATGCTGTTTCTCTCTCGCTCGCTTTCTAAAAAATAAATAAATAAAATCTTTAAAAAAAAAAAATTTAAAACTAGACATAGATAATAAATAAAAACAAAGTTAAAAACCACTGGCTAAGAGATTATTTGTGATACATTTAACAAGAATTAGAAGTCAGATCACATGATAAATTTTCCTTATCAATAAGAAAAAGGCAAAATAATACAACAGATAGAAGATAATAAAATAGTAAATAGCTAATGTGTACTGAGACATACAATTTCACACTCACCAGACTGGCTAAAATTTTAGTCAGATAATAGCAAGTGGGGTGAATATGACAAACAATAGAAATCTTTCTTCACTGCTGGGAAGGATAAATTGCTAAATCATTTTTGGAAGATACTTGACAACATGTAGTAAAGTTGAAGATCCAAATATGCACTGTTCCAGTAATGTTATTCTTAGGTTTATATCCTAAAGAAACCCTAACATATATGATCAGAGACATGAATAAGAATGTTTATTGCTGTACTGTCGTCGTCTTCTTCTTATTATTATTAGGGATAACTTAAATGTTCATTTGCAGGGAAACAAATTAACATATTTAAGTGATCTTATATAGTATATTATACATATTATACAGCAGTAAAAATGAATGAACTTACACTTACAATACACATGTACCACAAAAATGTAAAACTAAAAAAAAGAAGTTGCAGAACATTATGTATCACTTATATAAGCTGTAAAAACACATATAAAACAATATTATTTACTGTTCACAAATACATAAATGTATTAAAGGGAAAGAAAGCCATTCCTCCAAGAGCCCTGGTTCCTTTTAATGGAAAATGTTTTGAAGCCGAATTCTGGGGGCTAGGTATACTCACTGCTGTTGAAAAGTTGCTGCTCCCAGGCATCTTCAGTGGACAGAAAGAGGGAATATAAGTGTGTGTGTTTATTTATATACATACACATTTACATTAATATTTATTTCTACATTATCTATATATTGAAAACCATGAGTTCATACTAATACCTCCAATTCCAATCCAATGCCACAGGATTCATTCAAATTTTCTTTCTATATTTGCAACCTCCCTTCTCTGATGGTGATAAACCTGGCTTCTGTTATCCTTAAAATATTTACTTATTTGATCTGTTTCCCTCTATGTAACTGATTTCTGTTCTTTGCCACCACTTCCTCTTTCCCATTTATGTCTTTCTCATCCTACCTGGGCTCTGAAACCCCTACAATGGGTCACAGACCATGCATGGATGTTTCTACCCTGTTTGGGCTCTGATGTACCATATCAGGCCATCCCCCACATATATTCTGCTTAAATTCTTATATCTCATACCAGGCCAACCTCCTGTCTCAAATGCTCCCTCTTCACTCTCATCATTACCCCTAATGTGCTTAAGCCCTGATGTACTAGGCCCACCTGGGCATGGATGCTCTTTTCACATTATTTGGGCTCTAATTTCCCATGTTCACTGTCCCTCTGTATGTATGCCTTCCTTAGCTTGCTCAGTCTCTGACTCCTCATGCCTCACTCTTCCACCCCCAATCCCTACCTGCCAATTTGAAAGAATATTTATGAAGATGCTCTTGGACATCTTAATCTTAATAATATGGGTACAGTATAAACATTCCCAGACCTGTACATGTATCTGTTTTATTATCAAAGCAAATGATAAAAAATTCATAAAAATCATGAAAAATGCTTCTATATGTAGTAAATTTTATAGAATCTGTATTATTTTATGTGATTAATATGAAAATCTGGGTCTGGAAGTATCCAGACAGCTAAAAGGTTCATTTTTCAAACACTGGTTAAATTCAGAGTTTGACATGAACTGCTCTGATTTTTAGGAAATGTGAATTAGATTATTATAATGGTCAGTGAAATTAATTATAATCAATGAGGAAAGTGAACAGTGTCTTGTGTTGGAAGGATTTATGAGAATCTGGGATTGGCTCAACCATAAAGATTTAAGAGGCATCTATTGCAAAACTGCTTTTTCAAACGGGCAAAAGTAGTATTTATTTGGAAAAAATATAGCACATATAATACTGTCTTTGTTGTGTATCTGTAGCAATAAAGAACTACATAATCTCAGAAATTAGAAAAATCTCATTAAGGATGCTGGGCATTCTGATTTTTATTGTTTTTGTAATCAGATTCAGACTTTAATTAAAAACACATTTATAAATCTATAGGTGTATTAGTTTTTTCTTATTGCTGTGACAAATTACCAAAAATCTTAATAGCTTAAAACAACACAAACTTATCTTACTGTCTTAGGACCCAGGCCCCCACTGGACTAAAAAAAAAGGTGGGCAAGGCTTTCCTTTTGAAAGCTCTAGAGGGGAATCTCTTTCCTTGCGTTTCTAGCTTCGAGGCTGCCGCGTTGCTCGGCTCATAGCCCCTTCCATCTGCAGAGCCAGCAATGGCAGGTTGAGTCTCACCTCATGTTACTATGACCTTGTCTCCCTCTTCTATTTAAGGACCCTTGTGATTACATTGGGCCCAACTGGATAATCCAGTATACTGCCCTATTTTGAGGTCTCCTCATTGGCAATCTTAATTCATTTGTAACCTTAATTCTTCTTTGCCATGTAACCTAACATATTCACAGGTCCAGGGATTAAAATATGGACATCTTTGAGGTGGCCATTATTCTTCTACCTAGCCTTAGAGTTTTTTTTAAATAATACGATTATTATATTATTTTGAAGTTGACAAATTTAGCTCTAGTACTAAAAATAAAATAGTAAATTTTAAGCACGGTTTAGCCAAACTCATTTTTTTCAATTTAAGTTACTCTAAACTGATGACATAGTTATTGAAGTGGCCTTCACTAAGGTTTGTCATTGCTGTAGCTAATCATAGGTTTTATTATTTGGAGATATTTGAATATTTTTACTTGTAATATTTGATATCTTCCAATAACTGGAAATAACTTATAGCAGCTTGTGTGTGTATGTTTGTATTTTCATGTTAGGTGTGCTGCACTATGAACTATGATTTTAAATAAAAGGAGGATGGGATTACTTTATAACTCCCAGCTTTTGTTTTCTTGGACATTGGACCAATATATACTCTGGCAATTTATACATTTACTCTGAATTTTCATTTTAGATCTATTGGTCATACCTATCACAATGGAGATTGTTTACTACTCTTTCCCACCCTTCATTATTCAGTTTTATGAGATTTTGCATTTGTTTCCATTCATCCACTTGGCAGTGCTATATTGAGTCTTTTATATACAGAAAAATTAGATGCTGTAGAATTGAGGACATAGAGATCATTTACTCTTATCCACTAATTTTATAGATAAGGACATCAAAGCCTAGAAAAGTTAAGTCACACAATCACTTAAGAGATACAGAGGAATTAGAAGTTGGAATAAACCAGCTCCCAGTTTATTGTCTCTACTGTACGATGTGGCACCATAAATTTATACTGGGTTTCTTCTTTAAGGTAAAGAAGGTGCTATTCACTGTTGTATTCTGTTTTCTCTTTGTTATTAAATGTCTGCCTTTTGGAAAATTGTTCCTTTTCAATCTTACTGGAGAATATCTTTTTTTTTTTTTTAAGATTTTCTTTACTTATTTGACAGAGAGAGCATGCACAAGCAGGGGGAGCGGCAGGCAGAGGGAGAAGCAGGCTCCCTGCTGAGCAAGGAGCCTGTTGCAGGACTCGATCCCAGGACCCCGGGATCATGACCTGAGCCGAAGGCAGATGCTTGATACCAGGTGTCCCTATCTTTTTTGAAAATCGAAATTTACAGATTAATTGCTTCTCCTCTTGTCTCTGCCCCAAACTATAGTAGACTAGAAGAATGGAAAGGGGAAAGGCTAATCTATGGTTGGATCGTTGATTTGTTCAGCATGTGTTTTAAATTTCCACTGTGTGCTCTGTACTCTAGTTACTGAGAAATACATGTGAATAAAGAGACAATTGCTGCCTCAACAGAAACTTATGATCCACATTAAGAGAGGAGATATACTTAATTCTGACCATTAAAGGAAGATTCCATGTGTGCTTTTAATTAATACATGTTAACACATTTTGAGTTCAGAGTTTGGGGAAAAGTTTGTATGGCATCTCAAGAAAAGCTTCTCTATGAGTTTAAAATGAAAGAACAGTTGTATTTTTTTTTTGTTTAATTTCTGCCTCCTGTTTCTTTGGGATATATTAATAGGATCCAGCAAAGCTGTAGCCTCAGGCTGCCAACCTGTTTTTGTAAATAAAGTTTTATTACAGTGCAACCATGCCTTTTAATTTATATATAGTCTGTGGCTGCTTTCATGCTGCTATGGCAGGATTGAATAGCTGCATCAGAGACTGTATTGCCCACAGACCTAAAAATATTTACTATTTGGTCTTTTTTTTTTTTTTTAAGATTTTATTTTTTATTTATTTGAGAGAGAGAGGGGCAAGCAGATGCCACACTGAGCGCGGTGGAGCCCGATGTGGGACTCGATCCTAGGACCCTGAGATCATGGCCTGAGTTGAAATCACAAGTCAGACGCTTACCTGACTGAGCCATCCAGGTGCCCCTACTATTTGGTCTTTTAAGAAAGTTTGCTGACTCCTGCATTAGAACACTACAGATAATTTTAAAGATTCAGAAATTAATTTTTCAAACTCAATATAAGTCTATATAAGCTCTTTAGGCTTTCATTTTTCTTTTTGTTATTTCTAGCACCATTCTTTCTCTGGCCTCCAGTGGAAGGCATCCATCAATCCATTCGACATATTTGAATGACTGTTATGCGCAAGATGTTGAGGATACATCGATCAGGCAGCTATAGCTTTTATTTTAGTGGTGCTTGTGTCCTAATGAGGCCGATGTGGTTGAAATATTTAGCTAACTTAGTAACTATCTTCAGTTAGTAAGTGGGGAAAGTTCTACAGAGGAGAATTACAAAATATGAAAGTATGTTACTGGAAAACCTGGTCTAGTGTGGGTGTTAGGTAAGGCGTTTTTTGGAAATGATATTTAGGCTAAGTTGCCCTAGGGTTAAAAGGGTATATGTAGTTGCAAGGATGTTACCTGTTTTAGTAAACAGCATATGAGAAGGCCTTGAGGCAGGAAGGGATTATGGAATATTTGAGGAACTATGAGAAGGCTACTATAGCTTGAGCACTGACATGGAAGGGAGGAGTGGCAGGAGAGAGGCTATAAATACAGGCTCTTATGGGGCTCAAAGGATTTGGATCTTTGTCCTAAAAATTGAAGGGGAACTGATGGACGGTTTTAAGCTTGAAAGGGACATAATTTGATTTACATTTAAAAAATGCTCTGTATGAAGATTGAATTAGAAGGGAGCTAGACAAGATGCTGGAAGCTATTGTTCCTGAAGACGGATGGTAGTGGCTTGGGCTAAAGTGGTAGCAAAATGGAGATCTAGAGGGGTAGGTGATTTTGAAAACAGGTTTAGTGGGTGCAATTGGTAAAATTGAATTATTTGTTAACTGTAGGGGAGAAAAGTGTTACCTCCTCACTTTTAGAAGTTCTGACTAATATTGTTGGTTCTATTCATTCTGCCCAAATCATCCTAAATTGTTAGTTTGACTTGTTATTTTTCTCTTGGTTTTCCCATTACTTCTAATGTCAAATCTAAACTCTTTGACTGGTTCTTATGCTGGTCTGTCTGGTTGCTTTTAACCTCCTATTATTAGGAGAATATACTGGAATATACTTGATATTTCATTCTCTCTCTCATCACTCTTAGGTTTCTGGCACTAAGTAAGTGCTCAATATATAGTTGTTGGAATGGGTGCTGTGATGACATGCCATTTAATTTGAGATAAATAGAAAAACTTAAAGGTACTGTTTAATGCTATTCAGTATTTTTCCATTCATATTGTGACATAACCTATTTACAAAGTAAGTTTCTAAGGTACCACGTGTCATAATGGCAAGGTACAAGTAACTAAAAATGTGACATTAGCATGGATGTCATAGTGGAGGGATAGCTTACAGAAAGTTGAGACCGTCTTCATACAGGTAAATGAAAATTTTAAACTGATACTGATACTTTCAGCTGTGCTGTGATATAGCATACAGAACTTGAACACATAGAAGGATTTAATCCAACTCAGCTTTTGTTGTTTGTTTTTTTTAAGATAAGGGGATAAAATGAGATAAGGAAACTAAATTTTTTTTAATTTATATTTTTTTGCCAAACTAGTAAATCTTCCATTTGCATTTAATTATTAATGTAGGGTTATTTTTGACCCGTTAATGTAACTTTTATATATGAAAAAAAGTTTAAATTTATCAAATATAGTTGTGATGACCCTTTAAACACAATATTTTTCTTCACTCTACATTATTTCTTATGGATTGTTTATTACAATCTGAAGTTTAATTTAGTAATTATGTATTGAGCTTCTGCTATGTTCCAGACATATTGTTAAGTGCTGAAGATACTGATACAGATAAGGTTATCTTTGTCCTTAATGAATACAAAGTCTAGTATGATTGGCAGATATAAATTAATTATCATACTGTAATTTTATAAGTGATGTGCATGCTATGATTAGTATGCATGTGGTCTCAAAATAATGCAGATGGAAGGTTAACTCCGTGTGTGTGTGTTTGGAAGGTTTCAAAGAGGAAGTTATGTCTGAGTTGAGTTTCAGTGAATGAATACAAAGTTGACCAGTCGGCCAAGGAAAAGAGAGGGTGAACATTCATTTTAGGCATTGAAAACAGCATATTAAACTCCATTTGATGTAATGTGCAATAAGTCTGATGCTCAGCTAAAATGGGCACTCAGTGATGCACTGTAACTTGACTGGTTTTTTTGTTTTTTTGTTTTTTTGTTTTAAAGATTTTATTTATTCACTTGACAGAGAGAGACAGCGAGAGCAGGAACACAAGCAGGGGGAGTGGGAGAGGGAGAAGCAGGCTTCCTGCCGAGCAGGGAGCCCGATGTGGGACTCGATCCCAGGACCCTGGGATCATGACCTGAGCCGAAGGCAGACGCTTAACGACTGAGCCACCCAGGTGCCCCAAACTTGACTGGTTTTAAGGACAGAAAATTGAATCTCAAGGAAATTCAGACTACTGAAGGAGTTGGGGCCATTAAATACATTCATTTTTCCATCATCCAACAAGAGTACTACACCAGATCACCAATGCATTTGGCATTTCAATTTATTAAACATTATTATGATTTTGTTAAATCAACATTTTTAAGTAGAGCCTCCAGGGTGCTGTATGGTGAGCCAAAAGACCGCAAGAGAAACAAAGAGAAGTTTACTACTCACAGGCTATGGAGGAAGTATACCCCTTGTCTTGAGGGACCACCCAGGAAGGTCAAGGCAGGGTACAGGCAGAAAGAGTGAGGAACTGGGGCACCTGCCTTTATTAGGGTCTATGGGTGGAGTGCTTTGGGGTTCCTTTTTGGGGTAAGGTGGATTGTCCAGTTAGACCATAAAGAGCAAGGGTTTTGGTAAGCTTCACAGGGGTTTTACCTAAGGGCCACACAAGGGGAAGGTGTTGGGAGGCAAGGAACTTAACATTTGCTTGTGACTGTGGGCTGTTATCTAGGGCTTGTACTTGTACAAGGGATTAGTGTCAGTTTAAGGCCCTTGCAGGCAGCTTGGCCAAAAATGTAAGCCGAGGCAGCAATATGATGGAATAGTTCAGCTAAGCTCTCAACAAACATACATGTTAACTGAAATCTGCCACCCACCATTATAATCAGTGTGGCTAAAATTATTCATCTGAAACCTGTAAAGGCTAAAGTAAATTTTAAAAAGATCTAAGTCAAGTCAAGCAGAATTTGACTTGGGTTTTTTGCCAAAGTCTACAACATATTACAAGACTGGCAGGGCAGAGACAGTTTACCTACCTCCTAGTAGAAGTCCCACACAGGATCACACACTGACTCATCTCTCCTTCCTTTTCATCGGGTGATGTGCTTATGTGTTGGCCTTTGTCTCTTTCAGCCCACTGGGAAGTACCACAGAAAGGAGGGAACAGATGCTTAAACTATAAAGTTCTCAGGCAATAGGAATAGGATTGGATTTAAAACAGAAGAAACATGGGGCACCTTGGTGGCTCAGTCGTTAAGCGTCTGCCTTCGGCTCAGGTCATGATCCCAGGGTCCTGGGATCGAGCCCCACATTGGGCTCACTGCTCAGCGGGAAGCCTGCTTCTCCCTCTCCCACTCCCTGTTTGTGTTCCCTCTCTCGCTGTGTCTCTCTCTGTCAAATAAATAAATAAAATCTTAAACAAAAACAGAAGAAACAGAAATGTCTTATTATAGAATTAAAGAAACAGAATATATTTGATTTCTTTTGCTGTTTTAACGAATTACCACAAACCTAGTGTCTTAAAACAACACACGTTTAATTATCTTATAGTTCTGTAGGTGAGAAGTCAGATACAGGTCTCAGTGGGCTAAAATCAAGGTGTCAGCAGGGCTGTGTTCATTTTGGAGGCTCTAGGGGAGAATCCTTTTTTATTTTTATTTTTTTTAACCTTTTCCAGTTTCAAGCAGCTGCCCTTGAATTATGACCCTCCCCACTTCCTCCATCTTTAAAGCCAGCAACACTGTGTCTCTTTCACCACTTTTCCTCTGCCTCCCTCTTGCACTCTAAAGATGATTACAGTGGACCCACCTAGATAATCCAGGATAAAATCCCTATTTTAAGGTCAGCTGACTGGCAGCCATAATTCCACCTGCAACCGTAATTCCTCTTTTGCTGTGTAACTTAACATATTCACAGGTATTATTCCAGGGATTATTCTCTTTATCAGGAAAATTATTTCATTTCTCCGGAATTCCTATTTTTATTGCAGTAGAATTCTTAAAATATTTTGTGAGAAATCATAATTTCAGCATGGAGATCCCAAAATGAAACAGTGAGTAGTCATTTCTTCCTCTGGAGCTCTTAGATTTGTGACCCTGTATACTGTGTTTCTTTTTGTAAGGTGTTCCTGGGTATTAAGGTGGGTTTGTTCCTGGGAATAATGGAGGAAAATCTAAGATGAGCATTTCTTGAGAGCAAAAGAGAAATTTATAAAGCATTGAGCTATAGCTGAAGTCTTCTCTTTCTAGTTACATAATTCACAGGAAATAACAATGATGAGTGGTCATTTAATTAAAAAAATTTTTTTTTAATAGTTTTGTGTCATAGGGTATTCTTTGTAAAGAATTTGTGTAGAAATGTCAATAGAGCCCTGTTCTCTTGGTCTGGGAACAAGCTCTATTTTAAGGAAATTTCTTCTGTAAAATGTTTGTATTGTAGTGATATTTTATAAGCTTATTTAAACTTGGTCACTGTCATCACATCTGGCCATTGGAGTTTTCTTTACGGTTAGACTAACTGCCTCAGCCTTTATTTCAGGTAGAGTCTTGTAGCAGTACTACATCTGAAATCTCTCTGAGCAGGGATTTTTTAATATTGTGGTGGGAGTGAGAGACAAGGAAGAACTCTGGATTAGAAGTTACTGAGGCTGAGTGTTAGTCTGGATTCATTTTCATTCACTATGTTTTGGGTATCTATGAGATAATCACAAACAAGAATTTTTGAAGCCTTCTTAAATGAGGAGTTTGATCCATTATCCTTTTCAAATCTGGAAATTTTTCTTTTCTTTTTTTATTATTTTATCCCCTCCCTTGTTTCTGTGCCCTTTCCCTAGAACTTCTCATAGTTGGTTATTATATCTCACATGAGCTTATGAGCTTCCATTCTCTCCTGTTTTTCTATTTCTGTTCATTCTTCTTCTATTATTATTATTATTATTTATTTATTTATTTGTCCTTTGTCTTTCTGAGAGATTAATTCTTAGAGTCTGTCTTCTGGCCCTTTATGTTAAATTTTTAAATCAGGCAGTTACTTAATTTTTTGTAGAAAATTTCACACCTATTCAAACCTAGAGAGAAGAGTCAAGGGGGTTCACTATACCAGTTATTCAACTTAAAGGATGATCAAAATCATGGCCTTTTTTCATTTATATCCCGATTCACCCACTCCTCTCCCTAAACAGGATTAATTTGAGTGAGTCTTACACATCATCATGATTTATGTGATACAATAATGTAATATAAAATATTTATTTATTTAAATTTATTTATTTGAGAGAGAGAAAGAGCATGAACCGGGGGCGGGGGGGGGCACAGAGTGAGAGGGAGAAGCAGACTCCCCGCTGAGCAGGGAGCCTGACACAGGGCTCGATTCCAGGACCCTGCGGTCATGACCTGAGCCAAAGGCAGACACTTAACTGACTGAGCCACTCAGGCACCCCTAAAATTTTTATATGTAAATGTACACTTGTACATTTATATGTAGATATTCCACTATGCCTTAATAATTAGTTATTTCTCAATGTTTTACTAATAGATAAGGACTCTTGTTCAGACATAGCTAAATTTCATTACTGTACCTCTAAAAAATAAGTCATTTCTTAATATCATTAAGATCCTAGTAAATACTCAATTTTTAGTAAACTTTTGAGTTTTAGTTTTTTTTTTATTTGAATTCAATTAGCCAACATATAGTACATCATTAGTTTCAGATGTAGAGTTCAATGATTCATCAGTTTTGAGTTTTAGATTTACAGAATTATTGCAAAGATAGTATAAAGAGTACCTGTTTATCCCACATCCAGCTTCCCCTATTATTAGCATATTATATTTATATGGCATATTTGCTACATTAATGAACCAATATTGATATCTTATTACTTAGAGTCCATATTATTTGGATATTCTCAGTTTTCCCCTTCTTTTTCTGTTCTAGGATTCCACATAGGATATGTATTACAATTAGTAGTCATGTCTTAGACTCCTCTTGGTTGTGACAGTGTCTTGGACTTTCCTTGATTTCGATGGCCTTGGCATTTTTGAAGAGTACTACTAGTTAGATATTTTCTAGAATGTTGCCCAACTGGGATTTGTTTCATGCTTTCCTTATGATTAGACTGGGGAAATATGTTTTTGGGCAGAAGACCACAGAGTTAAAGTGCATTCTCTCAGGGATGCATACTGTCAATATGACTTATCATTGTTGCTGTTGACCCTGGCATGAGATAGTGTTTTTCAGGTTTCTCCACAGTGAAAGTTTTTCTTTTCTTCTCTCTTTCCATACTGTACTCTTTGGGAAACATCACTTTGGGCAGCACACACTTAAGGAATAGCTAGTTATGATCCACCTCATTAAGTGTGGAGTATCTCTATATAAATTATTTGGATTTCTACTGCAAGATGGAAAGGATTTGTCTCGTTCCTCATTTATTTATTCCCTCATTTCTTTATATCAGTATGGATTACATATTTTATACTTTGGTTCTAATTCATACCTCTATCATTGTGTTTTTTTGTTATTTTGGTTTTGGGTGGCTTTTTTTTTTTTTTAACTTTCTGGCATTGTAAGATGCTCCAGACTCATCTCGTATATTTCCTGCCTCAGTCTTAGAATCAGCCCTTTCTCCAAAGAACCTTAGTTTCTTTCTTTTTTTTTTTTTTAGATTTATTTATTTATTTTAGAGAGCAAGAGTGGCATGAGCAGGGAGAGGGGCAGAGGGAGATGGAGAGAATCTCAAGTAGACTCTGCTGAGCGCAGAGCCCAACATGGGGCTTGATCTCACAGCCCAGAGTCATGACCTGAGCCAAAATCAAGAGTTGGACACTCAACCAACTGAGCCACCCAGTCACCCCCAAAGAGCCTTAGTTTCTAATTGGAGAATTGTATTAGAAACCAAAATTTGCATGTGAGATATGTGGCAACCAGGGTTTTGGTTCTAGATTTTGTCAGCTGAAAGAAGAGATATATGTGTGTGTACCAACCTGTGTATATACACATATCTATAAATATTTCTGTATGTAACTGTTTATATTTTGAGCTAAACATGAGTTCACATATTGATGTGTCCAATTCTAATCCATTACCATGTGCATCATTCTTGCTTTTTCCCCTTGCTTGTTTGTAACCTCCCACTCTAAGAGGAAGAAAACTGCTTACTCTCAGCCATCCATTTATGTAATTGTTCAATTCCAGTATATTTAATCATTTCAAAATTGTTAGTTTGTACCCCGACAGGAAACACCTTTATCAACTAGAGTACAGTGCTTATAGAATTTCTTAGCCTTTAGTCTTAGACTCCATTCATTTCTGAAGTTACTTAGGTCAGCACCTTATACCACTCATCCCCTTCAGTGAGTTTGCTTCATACATTTGTAATAAATACATTCAGATTTTTGTCACATTCTGCACTCCCTCCAGGGACGCTGACTTCCTAAAAGATTTTTAAACAAATTTGCATGCATTAAAGTTTACTCCTTGTGCTGTAAAGTTCAGTGGATTTTAACAAACCTTAATGTTTTGTATTCACCATTACAGTGTCATAAAGAGTAGTTTCACCATCCTAAAATGTTCCCTATACTTCATCTGTTTATTGCTTTCCCCATTGAGCCCCTGGCAAACACTGATTTATCTCTGTAGTTTTGCCTTTTAAAGAATGCTATATAACGAAAATCGTACAGTGTATATCTTTTTCACACTGGCTTCTTTCATTTAGCAATATGCATTTGAGATTCATCCATGTCTTTTTGTGGCTTGATACCTCATTTTTTAAATTGATAAATAATACTACATTGTATGGATGTACCACGGTTCGTTTATCCATTCACCAAAGGAAATGTTGGTTGCTTCCAGTTTTTGGCCATTATTGATAAAGCTGCCATAAATATCCACATGCAGGTATTTCTGTGTATAGATGTTTCTTTAAATCATTTGGGAAAGTATCAAAGAGTGCAGTTGCTTGCTCATGGGGTAAGGCTAAAAAGCCTTATTTAAAAGAAACTGCCAAATTATTTTGCAAAGTTGTACCATTTTGCATTCCCACTAACAGTGAGTGAGAGTTCCAGTTGCTCTGCATTCTTATCAGCAGTTGGTATTGTCAGTGTTTTGGATTTTAGGCATTTTAATAGGTGTACAGTGGTATCTCATTGTTTTTAAATTTGCAATTCCCTAATAATGCTGAGCATCTTTTCATATGCTTATTTGTCATCTGTATATCTTTGGTGAAGTGTCAGTTTTGATCTATTGCCCATTTTTAAAAAAATTTTTATTGTTATGTTAATCACCATACATTACATCATTAGTTTTTGATGTAGTGTTCCATGATTCATTGTTTGTGCATAACACCCAGTGATCCATGCAGAACGTGCCCTCTTTAATACCCATCACCAGGCTAACCCATCCTCCCACCCCCCTCCCCTCTAGAACCCTCAGTTTGTTTTTCAGAGTCTATCGTCTCTCATGGTTCGTCTCCCCCTCCGATTTCCCCCCCTTCATTCTTCCCCTCCTGCTATCTTCTTCTTTTTTTTTTTTCTTAACATATTGCATATTTGTTTCAGAGGTACAGATCTGAGATTCAACAGTCTTGCACAATTCACAGTGCTTACCAGAGCACATACCCTCCCCAGTGTCTATCACCCAGTCACCCCATCCTTCCCACCCCACCCCCCACTCCAGCAACCCTCAGTTTGTTTCCTGAGATTAAGAATTCCTCATATCAGTGAGGTCATATGATACATGTCTTTCTCTGTTTGACTTATTTCGCTCAGCATAATACCCTCCAGTTCCATCCACGTCGTTGCAAATGGCAAGATCTCATTCCTTTTGATTATTGCCCATTTTTTAATTGATTTGTTTTCTTGTTGTTGAGTTTTAAGAGTTCTCTGTATTTTTTGGATATAAATCTTTTATCAGATATGTGTTTTACAGTATTTTCTCCTAGTCTGTGCCTTGTCTTTTCATTCTCTTAAAAATGTCTTTCACAGAGCAGAAGTTTTAATAAATTCCAAATTATCAATGTTTTCTTTCAAAGATAATGCTATTGGTATTGTAATTAACAAATCATTATTAAACCCAAGGTCATGTAGGTTTTCTACTTTAAGAAGTTTTATAGTCTTGTACTTTACATTTTGATCTGTCATCCATTTTGAGTTAATTTCTGTTTAATACTTGTATTTGGGTCAATTTTTTTGCATATAATTTTGTCTAAGAGTTGCAGCACTATTTGTTGAAAAGACTGTCCTTTCTACATTGAACCGTCTCTTCTTCCTCTTTGTCAGAATCAGTTGAGTATATTTGTGTGGGTCTACTTCTTCTGAACTTTGTTCTGTTCTCTTGATCTATGTGTTTCTTCTTTTTTTTTTTTTAAGTTTTTATTTATTTATTTGACAGAGACAGCACAAGCAGGGGGAGCAGTAGAGGGAGAGGGAGAGGAAGAGGCAGGCTCCCTGCTGAGCAGGAAGCCTGACACGGGGCTCTATCCCAGGACTCTGGGATCATGATCTGAGCCAAAGGCAGACACTTAACGACGGAGCCACCCAGGCACCCTATGTTTATTTTTAGCCAATAACATGTTGTCTTATTGTGTTGTTTTGTCTTATAGTAAGTCTTGTGTTGTATAACAAAGAATTCAGCTGGCTTTTGTATCTAGTTTGTGCATGGGAATCTCTACACCTTTGGAATTTCTCAAGTGACAGGAGTGTTTTTGTTCATGTTGGCCTTAATAGTTAATGCTAATGAGGTAACTCAGGATGGGGGTAAACTATGCAAGAAAAATCACACCTGTGTTTATAGGGTTGGGGCATTGAGCCATATAAAATTAGTCTCACCTCTGGGGAGCAGAGGAAGTGAGCTGGAGATTGAGTTCAGTATATGGCCAGTAATTTGATCAATCATGCCTATGTAATGAAACTCCAATAACTCTGGACACTGAATCACAGATGAGCATCCCTAGTTAACAATACTCTATGCATATTGTTACTCATCACTGTACCAATGAAGTGACCTCTTTTGGCTCCAAAGAGAGAGAATACGGAAGTTTTGTGTTTGGGATCATCTCAGACCTTGTCCTATGTGTGTCTTCTTTTGGCGGGGCATGACTGATAGACTTTTTGTTGTAATATAACTGTAATTGTAAAGTGTATTGCCTTCCTGAGTTCTGTGAGTTCTTCTAGTGAATTGTTGAACCTGAGGGAGTACTGGGAACCTCTGGATATGTAGCCACTTGATCAGAAGGTTAGGTCCTGGGAACCCCTGAGTTTTAGCTAGTGGTGTCTGAATTGAGGTCAGTCTTTGGAAGACTGTGCTTTTAACTTATGAAGTTTGTTTTAACTCTGGATCGTTAGCATGATAAGTCATTGGAGTTTGTATCATAAAAAGTGAAATTTGCTATATCAACCCTGAGTCACTGAAACAATTTGAGAAGAGAAAGGATGAAGGGGCAAAGGAGTGCAGAATTTTTTATTTTTAGATGGCTATATATTCATTCGTGATATGAAACTGTAGCTGTGCTGTGATCCATTACTAAAGGCAAAAGTTACGGGATGGAATTTAGAAATGATGATATTCAACTCCCAATGAGATGGCTCACTGGATACATACATAAGAAACAAGCTAAATACAGAATTTCTTGATTATTGTTATGTGTAATAGCTAAAATGAAAGTAATGTAGAGTTCTGGAGCTGATTCTGATGCGGAGGCAAGCTTAGATTTCAGTCAGTTTGAACTACAACCAGTAGTCTTGAAGCCACCTGCAATGGGAAAAATTATTCTAGGACAACAGACAGTATTGCTATGAACTCTGGTTACCAGAAAAGTAGTCCAGTTGGAGGGAGGGCAAAACCAAGAAACTTCTGAAACCAGTGGTTATAGTGCCGAGGAGTTGTCTCATTTTGTGGATCTGTTCATTATCAGCTTCTTGAAGAATTTTTACTGAAATGGATCGTGAGAGTGACTAATTTAGGGTTAGTATCTTTGGTTTTGAATGTTATAAAGAGGAAGAGAATGGTTGGTATAAGACCCACAGCTTACTATATAACAGTCACAAATGGCTATATACAGTGGGTTATTCCCAAGGGAATACCAGGCTACCTGGTGGACTGGATAAAAACTGCTGGGAAGCTTGTTTACCTGAAAAGAGAGACTGTCTTTCCTCTGTAAATGCCTAGTGGAAAACCCAAGATGAAGTGGCTGTACACCTTATAGCAAGCCATGCTGGACTGGCTTTATGGTGATTGGGATAGTCATCTACTGAATATGTTCCTTACCCAGATCATGGTAACTGCTATGATTAAGGGGGCCCCTTTTACATGGGCATCCTATGTAACCATGCTGTAAAACCAAGCAACTGTTCAAGAAACTTTGACATACTTGCTGTCTCTATTTCCCTTATAGGTACTAAAGATCAAAAAAAAAAAAAAATCATTAACAAGAAAGGAGGGAAAGACAGAAGGGGAGAGAGCCTAGGGACTTGTTCTTTCAGGGCTGGATGTTTATTAGAAATGGGATGAATATATCAAACATTGATGAGGTTGAAGCAGAGGTGTTAATGCAGCACTACTGAAGATTAAGTGTACCAATGGAAGCCGGTGCTGGTCCCATAACCGTAAAGGGCCCTAAATAAATACCCCCTATTTATCTTAGTTTGGGAGAATTTAAAAGGTGAAAGGCAAAGATGCAAATGAGAAACCTGACCTGGAATTACCTGGGACAGTGGTCTGGTAGGTTAGTCAAAATGAAGATTGAAGAAGGGTCTGGGTCCCTTGGCTCTTAACTCTTCCCCTCTGGGGACCTAAGGCCTTATGTATACAAATGGGTAAAATGGTGACTGGGTGTAAGCGAGACCTTTCTGGGACTCTTTAACATAGGAACCCCATGTGCTTTGGTATCAAAACCTGTTGATGGGGCGCCTGGGTGGCTCAGTCATTAAGCGTCTGCCTTCAGCTCAGGTCATTATTGAGCCCTGCATCGGGCTCCCTGCTCAGTGGGAAGCCTGCTTCTCCCTCTCCAACACCCCTGCTTGTGTTCCCTCTCTCGCTGTGTCTCTCTCTCTCTCTGTCAAATAAACAAACAAACAAACAAACAAACAAAAACCAACTTGTTGATGATGTCCTAACTGTGGCTACTTTTAGACTGAGAGAATATAGTAATGTATGGATTGATGGGATTAAGGTAAAAGTTCAGATGAAAACTGGAATGTTTGAACAGGTTTTATGTGAAATGATTGGTTTTCTTTACCTGAATGTTTTATGCAAAATAATATGCCTTACCTAGTATTGTAAAACCAGAACTGCTTGGTGAAGTCTTAATGATAGAGGTTACCGTTGGGGATGCAACAGTTGATGGGATTATCTTGTTCTATGAAGGTTTCAGAATAATAATTCTACCACTGACAATATAATTACTGAAGACAGTTTGAGGATTTTTTTTTTCTTTTTTTCCTACTTGAAATAGTTTCTCCCCGAATTGTTATTCCATGAACTTGATATATAGTTGGGTTTGTGTATATCATTTTACTTAGATTTTTAGGGATTCATTCAAGCATTGTTTGTATTAGTAAGAAGATTGGAAACAACCCAAATATCCAAGTAATATCTGTATTACATAAGAATATAATATTATGGAGGCTAAGTAGTGGAAGGGATATGAATATATCTATTTTTGTTTAAAATTTTTAACTTTTTTTTGTTACTCCAGTGATTTTAGAAAAAGTAAGCCAATATGTATATATTTACTTCCCCTCAACTTCTATGCATATGTAATATGCTTTTGCTATTACAAGTAAATCCTTGATAAATAACCTTATCTTTCTGTATTTTGGGGATAGATACTTCGAATTGTGATGTTGAATCAAAGGTTAAATGCACAAGTAATTTTGTAAGATGTTTGAGCAATAATTTTTAATTTCCAAAAGCTTTTTTTCCCTTTAGGTGAAATTCACATAACATAAAATTGACCATATTAAAACAAACATCTCAGTGACAGTACACTTGCAATATTGTACAACCACCACTCTGTCTAGTTCCAAAATGTTTTCATCACACCAAAGTAAACCTTGTATCCAGGTATTAAGTAGTTACTTCCCACCTGCCTCTCCCCAGCCTCTGGAAACTTCCACTCTGCTTTCTGCATGTATGGATTTACCGATTTTGGATATTTCATATAAATCATACATACAATATGTGACCTTTTCTGTCTGGCTTCCTTTACTTGCCATGATATCTTTTTAGATATCATGAGTTAGGAAGTGTTATATTTTTTTGAAGAGTTTGAAAAGGAATGGTGTTAATTCTTTAAATTTTTGGTAGAATTCACTAGTTAAGCCATCTGATTTGGTAGTTGTTTTTTTTTAATTGGGAGGTTTGTGATTACTGATTGTGTCTCTTGTTTTAAGTTTGTTCAGATTTTCTATTTTTTTCTGGAGTCATTTTGGTAATTTCTATGCATCTACAAATTTGTCAAGTTATTTTAATTGTCTAATTTTTGTACTGTTGTTCATAGTGTTCATAATACTCTCTTAAAATCCTTTTTATTTTAGTAAGGTTGGTAGTAATGTCCCCATTTTTGCTTCTGATTTTAGTTATTTTTTATAGTTTTGTCTTTCTTTTTTTCTTTGTCAGTATAGCTAATGGTTTGTCATATTTGTGCTTTTCAAATAACCAACTTTTGGTTTCATTGAGTTTTCTCTGTTTTCTATTTTATTTTTTTCTGCACTGATCTTTATGTTTTTTCCTCTGCTAACTTTGGGGTTTAGTTTTCTATTATTTTTATAGCTCCATAAGCTGTAGTTAAATTACTGAATTTTAGATTTTTCTTCTCTTTTTAAGGTAGGCATTTGCTGCAAAAAAATTCACTCTGAGCACTGTTTTTGCTCCATTCCATAAGTTTTGGTATGTTGTATTTTTGCACTAATTTTTCTCTAAGTATTTTCTGATTTCTTCTGTGATTTTTCTTTGATCAATTGATTAAGAATATGTTGTTCAGTGCTCACTTCAGCAGCACATATACAACAATTTGGGGAAGATTAGCATGGCCCCTAGGCAAGGATGATACACAAATTTGTGAAGCATTCCGTATTTTTAATAAAAACCTGTTGCAAAGTTCTTTAAAAAATGCATTGTTCAATTTCCATTTTTTGTGAGTTTTCCAGGTTTTTTCTGTTATGATTTGTAATTTCATTACATTTGGACCAAGAAGATTTTCTTGTGATTTCAGTTTTTAAAAAGTTGTTGAGGATTATTTTGTGAATAACATGTTATATCTTGGAGAATATGCCCCATGCACATAAGAAGAATGTGTATTCTGCTTTTGTTGGGTAAATTTTTTTATTTTGTGTGTATACATATATGTGTTTATATAACTGAATTTTTATTTTATATATAACTTGTAACATGTAATATAAATATTATGTATTTATAATTATATAAATATAAATCTGTATTATGTGTTATATATATTTAAATATTACATATCTGTATCTGTACCTATATGTATATTTATCTTTCAGGTCAAGTTGGTTTATAGTATTGTTCAAGTTCTCTATTTCCATAACAGTCTTCTATCCAGATATTCTATTCATTATTGCAAGTGTAGTATTGACATTTCCAGGTATTATTGTAGAACTCTCTATTTCTCCCTTCAAATTTGTCAGTCTTTGCTTCATGTATTTTGCTCTGTTGATTGGTATATACATGTCTGTAATTGTTATATCTTCTTGATTAATTCACCTATTATCAATATATAATATCCTTAAAGTATTTTGTCTGATGTTAGTGTGGCCACCCAGCTGTCTTCTGGTTCCTGTTTGCATATTTACCTTTAACCTTTATGTGTCTTCAGATACAGTGTGATTCTAAGGTGACTATATGTATATTTACATATGGATTTTTTTTTTTTTTAAACCACTCTGCCATTTGGGGTATTTAATCCATTTACAGTAGTCACAGATAAGGAATTCCTTATCTGTATCTAATTTTGCTGGTTTTTTTTTTTTTTGCATGTCTTATACTTTTGCTTCTTATTTCTTCAATTGCTACTTTATTGAGTTTAATTGATTTTTTGGAATATACCATTTTGATTCTCTTCTAATTTTTCAAATATGTATATCTAAAATATTTCTTTGGTTACCTAGGAATTACAATGAAAATCCTAAATTTATGACAACCTAGTTTGAATTGATACAAACTTAGCTTCAGTAGTATACAAAAACTCTATTCCTATATAATTTTGTTCCCCTTTTCTTCATGTTATTGTCACAAATTATATCTTAATACATTGTGGACAACTAACATATTCTTGTTTTATGTATCTGTGCCTGAATGACTCCCCTTAGCATTTTTTGTAAGGCAAGCCTACTAGTTACAAACTCAGTTTTTTGGATTTTGTTTTTCTTTTGTAATCTCTTAATTTCTCCTTTATTTTTGAAGGATAGTTTTCCTGGATAGAGAATTCTTGGTTGAGTGTTCTTTAAGCACTTTAAACATGCCATCCCATAGGCTTCTGGCCTCCATGCTTTGTGATGAGAACTTGGCTCTTAATCTTACTATGGATCCCTTGCATACAGTGCATTGCTTTTCTCTTGGTGCTTTATCTTTAGCTTTTGACAATTTGAATATAATGTGTCTTGGTGTGCTGTCTGCATTTATCCTTTTTGTAATTCAGTTTGTTTCTTCAATGTGTAAATCCCTTTTTTCAAATTTGAGAAGTTTTTGGCCATTATTTTTTCAAATATTCTTTCTGCCTGTTTTTCATTCTCCTTCTGAAGTTCTTATCATGCATATGTTGGATGCCTTGACAGAAATCTATCAGGCTTTTTAAAAAATTTTTAATTTAAATTCAATTTAGTTAACATATAGGGTATTACTAGTTTCAGGGGTGGAATTTAGTGATTCATCAGTTGCATATAACACCCAGTGCTCATTACATCAACTGCCCTCCTTATGCCCATCATCTAGTTACTGCATCCTCCTTACCTACCTCCCCTCCAGCAGCCCTCAGTTTGTTTCCTATAGTTAAGAGTCTTTATGGTTTGCCTCCCTCTCTGTTTTCATCTTATTTTATTTTTCCTTCCCTTTCCCTATGTTCATCTATTTTGTTTCTTAAGTTCTGCATATAAGTGAAATCATACAGCATTTGTCTTTCTCTGACTTATTTTGCTTAGCATAATAACGTCTAGTTCCATTCCCATTGTTGCAAATGGCAAGATTTCATTCTTTTTGATGGCTGAGTAATATTTCATTTTATACATACACACACACACACACACACACACACACACACCCCACACCCCACATCTTCTTTATCCATTCATCTGTTGATGAACATCTGGGCTCTTTCCATATTTTGGCTATTGTGGACATCGTTGCTATAAACATTGGGGTGTATGTGCCCCTTTGATTCACTATGTTTGTATCCTTTGGATAAATACCTAGTAGTGCAATTGCTGGGCCATAGGGTAGTTCCGTTTTTAACTTTTTGAGGAACCTCCATACTGTTTTCCAGAGTGGCTGCACCAGTTTGCATTCCCACTGTGTATGCAGTGTAAGAAAGTTCCCCTTTCTCTGCATCCTTGCCAACATCTGTTGTTTCCTGACTTGTTAATTTTAGCCATTCTGACTGGTGTGAAGTGGTAGCTCATTGTGGTTCTGATCAAGCTTTTTATTTTTATTGTTTTTCTTTCTCCTACATAGCCTGAATAATTACAATGGACAAATCTTCATATTTGTTGATTCTTTCTTCTCCCTGTTCAGATCTGCTATTGAAATTCTCATGATTTTTTTTTTCATGAGGACCAAATCAAGGTAATTTATTTGAAATGTTTATCACAATACCTGGCATCAAGTAGGTATGCAAAAATATAGGTTTACAACTGTATAATCTCTTAATTCTTTTTTTCTTTTTTTTTTTTTTAAGATTTTTTCTTTATTTATTCATGAGAGACAGAGAGAGAGGGAGAGGCAGAGGGAGAAGCAGGCTCTCAAGGAGCAGGGAGCCCAATGCGGGACTTGATCCCAGGACCCTGGGATCATGACCTGAGCCGAAGGCAGACACTTAACCATCTGAGCCACCCAGGCGCCCATATAATCTCTTAATTCTTAAGAGTTAACAGTTAATTGTTCTTTCTTAATTTTTAATATCGGTAATAAAACTACATAAAATTTACAATTGCAGCTATTTTAAAGTATAGTTCAATAGAATTAACGATAATTCATGTTGCTGTACAACACATCTTTGGAACTTTTTTTATCTTGCATAATTGAAACTCTGTATCCATTGAACAACAAGCTCTTCTTTTCCCTCTCCCCACCAGTCCCTGGTAACCACCATTTTACTTTCTGTGTCTATGAGTTTGACTATTCTAGATATTTCATATATGTGGAATCATGCAGTATTGTCATTTTGTGACTGGCCTATTTCACTTAGCATAGTGTCCTCAAGGTTCATCCATGTTACTGCATTTAATAAGCTTTCCTTCTTTTTTAAAGGAGAATAATATTCCATTAAGTGTATATACCACATTTACCCATTCATCTTTTGATGGACATTTGGATTGTTTCCACCTCTTGACTATTGTGAATAATACTGCAGTGAATGTGGGTGTGTACATATCTCTTTGAGATCCTGCTTTCAGTTATTGTGGATATATACCCAGGAGTCTCAGCGAATTTTTCATTTGTTATACTTTAACTTCAGAATTTCTGTTTGTTTGTTTTTTATATTCCTTCTTTACCCATGTTCTGTACTTGGTTAGATATTCGTTGCCTATGGTTTTCTTGAGTTCTTTGAACATATCAAAGACAGTTGTTTTAAAGTCTTTGTCAATAGACAAAATTCAGTGCTTGAGTCCTTCAGGGATCATTTCTGTTATTTATTTATTTTTTTTATGTGAATGGATGATACTTTCTTTGCATGACCTGAAGTTTTTGTTGAAAACTGGACATTTTGAATATTTCAATGTGGTAAAACTGGAAATCATATTCTTTACTCTCCTTAGGGTTTGTTTTGTTACTTGCTGTAGGCTGTAGGTGTTTGCTTTTTAGGTAGTTTTTTAAAACTATTTTTGTAAAGTCTTCGTGCTTGTCATGTTTGGTCTAAGAAGTTTGTGTTACTTTAGCATGTGTTTCTTTAGTGTTTTATGCAGGGATTTCCTTGAATGCCAAAAACAAACAAAAGAGACAAAAGGAGGAGAGAAAGAGAGTGAGAGTAAGAGAGAAGGGAAGGAGGGAAAGATGAAGGGAGGGTGACAGAGAAAGAACAAAGAATTCAAAGCAGGAGAATAAAAAATTCTCAAAGTCAAAATTAAAAAAACCTTGTTATCTTTCATCTTTGCACTTTGGCTCTTTGTTCATGTACTCCTTCAGTGCTTAGCCTGATGATTTACAACCCTGCCTTAACCTTCACTTACTACTTTTTCTGAGCCTAGAGATTAGCTAGAGTTGAAGGCTTCGGGTCCCCTTAGGTCTTTACTGAGAATGCATCCTGCCCTGGGCTTTTTTGTGGCTTTCTAAATTCCTCACTGTAGGGGTGTCTGGGTTGCCCAGTCGGTTGAGTATCTGACTCTTGATTTGAGCTCAGGTCATGATATCGGGGTTGTGAGATCAAGCCCCGTTGCTGGGTGTGGAGCCTGCTTAAGATGAGAATCCTTGTGCCCCTCCCCCGCCAAGTGCGCACGCACGCTCCCTCTCTCTCAAAAAAAATAAGTGATAAATTCCCCACTATACATGGCACCTCTGAATTATCTAATTTCCCAAGGGAACACTCTCCCTAGCCTTTTTCTCAGTCTTTCAGTATTCAATTATATGTGTCAACTATAATATTTTGCTCCAGGGTGATTGTGGATTGTTTGCCTCACAGTGGTTTTGAGCAATGCCCATTACTTTTCTACCGTGTGTGAATTCCAAGTTAGGCAAAACAAAGACATGCACTTTGTGTCAGTCATTCAGGTAACCCCAGACAGGTTGGAACAGAGAAACACAATTTTTTGGAATAAGGTCTCCACTGAGCTCTTTGGAAACAGGAACCAAGGTCCTAAACTGGGAACAAGGTCTCCTGTCCTCAGATTTGCAGCCAAGCTGTAGAGGGGCATATGGGAAAGGCCAGTCTCACTGATAACTGGAATGCAGACCCTTAGAGCAACTCTGAGAAATGGTTCAGAAGTCTCTTAAGAAGTTAAACATATGCTTACTATGTCACCCAGCAATCCCACCACTTCTGGAAATGAAAGTTTATAATCACATAAAAACCTGTACATGAATGTTCATAATAGTTTTATTTATAACAGCTAAAAACTGGAAAAACCAAAATGTCCTTCAGTGAATACATGGATACACAAACTGGTACATCCATGCAATGGAATGCCACTCAGCAATAAAAAGTAATGAATTATTGATCTATTCAGTGACTTAGGTGAATCTTTTTTTTTTTTTTTTAAGATTTTATTTATTTATTTGTCAGAGAGAGAGGGAAAGCACAACCAGGGGGAGTGGGAGGCAGAGGGAGAAGCAGGCTACCCACTGAGCAAGGAGCCTGATGCGGGCGGAACTTGATCCCAGGACTCTGGGATCTTGACCTGAGCTGAAGGCAGATGCTGCAACCAACTGAGCCACCCAGGTGCCCCGACTTAGGTGAATCTTAAAGGCATTCTGTTGAGTGTAAGAAGCCAGTCTGAAAGGGTTACAAACTGTATGATTCCATTTATATGACATTCTTGAAAGATAAAACTGTAGTGACGGAGAACAGATCATTGTTTGTTGGGGATATGGGTGGGCAGCGGGTGTAACTATAACTGGATAGTACAAGGGAGATTTTTCAGGTGAAGAGACTATTCTGTGTCCTAACTGCATTGGTGTTTACACAAATTAATATGTATTTTAAAATTCATAAACTGTGTACCATAAGAAAAAATTAATTTTACTGCATGATAATTACAGCAGATAGTTATAGTGCTATTCATTTGTTAAAAACTTGGAGGCTTTTGGGGCACCTGGGTGGCTCAGTTGTTAAGCCTCTGCCTTCAGCTCAGGTCATGATCCCAGGCTCCTGGGATCTAGCCCCGCATCAGGCTCTCTGCTCAGCGGGGAGCCTGCTTCTCCCTCTCCCACTCCCCTTGCTTGTGCTCCTTCTCTTGCTGTGTCTCTCTCTGTCAAATAAATAAAATATAAAAAAAACAAACAAACTTGGAGGCTTTCTCCAATTTATTAGTGAAGGAGGGATTCATGGGAGGAAGAACTGGCCCCCACCATCTCATAGCTTGCTCTATTTTTTTTTAAAGATTTTATTTATTTATTTGACAGAGAGACACAACAAGAGAGAGGGAACACAAGCAGGGGGAGTGGGAGATGGAGAAGCAGGCTTCCCGCTGAGCAGAGAGCCCGATGCCTGGCTTGATCCAGGACCCTAGGATCTTGACCTGAGCCGAAGGCACATGCTTAACAACTGAGCCCAGGCGCCCCAGCTTGCTCTATTTGAATGGGAAAGTATTCTCTTCTCAGAGGTCAAGGAAATTCTGTGATGATTCTGCTAATATGTATTCAGAGTTTTAATTCCAGTGAGGCTTGTGGGAAGCCTCTGGGAGCCAGAATATACAGATTTAGGTTTTCTTTGTCATACTCCCAGCTAATGGTCTTATTAGATGGTCTCCCAACTAAAACAGGTATAAGTGGATATTGGCTCTCAATAAGTGCAAGCTTGCCAGTGAGAGGAGCCTGGTATAACAAACATGGGAACAGAAACTCTTTCCCACGTTAACCAATCTCCATGCTACATGGTTTTCTTTCTTTCTATAATGATACAGCTCCTAACCCGTGCAGACGAGAGATTTCTAAGCTGGTGAAGAAAAATTACAGTAGATCAATTTTTTTTTCTTTCTCTCTTTGCCTGGTTCCTTACTGAAAAGTCTCAACAATATCTCTGATATAACTCAGAGAAACATAGACCTCCTATAAAGATGAATAGGGGGAAATTGTCTAAGACAGATGTTAGTATCCAGTCTTCAACTCTGTACTGTCTCTCTTGTGAAACTCCTTACTCAGCTTTATATGTCATCAGTGTGGTGCTAACTCCCACACCTCAAATCTCTTTGCCCAACTCCACACTCATATATTGTCATCTGCTGAACATGTCTTCTCAAAGATGCAGCAAGCATGTCAAAATTACCAGGTTCTAAAATTATATTTTAATTCTTTTATCTCCTACTAGATTTGGTTTTCCTTTTTTTATACTTTAATTCTAAATAGGAATTATCCATTTGTTTCTTAAGCCAGGAACCAAGGAGCTATTCGTGGCTCCTTCCTTACCTCTCAGTGAGCTTTGGTTCTATAGATTCTAACTCCTCAGTATGTTTCATAACTGCTTATTCTTAATTCTCACTGACACTGATTAATGTCAGACCACCATCATATGTCACATGCATTCTGCAATAGCCACAATACTGCTTTTTCTTTCCTACTTAATTCATTTTGTACGCAGCAGCCAGAATAGTATTTCTTTAATGTAAATCTCAATTTACCACTTGTGAAAACTCATCAGTCATACCCCTTTCATTGACGTAAAGTCCAAACTCCTTAATGTGGCCTAAATAGTTGTTCATGATGTAGATCTACTTCTCTGTTTGAGTGTTGTCTTAGTCATCTAGGGCTACTATAACAAAATACTGTAGACTGAGAGTGGTTTAAACAACAGACATTTATTTCACAGTTTTGGAGGCTGGAAGTCCAAGATCAAGGTGTTGGCAAATTCATTTCCTGGTGAAGACCCTCTTCCTGGCTTGCAGACAGCCACCTTCTTACTATATACTCACATGGTTGGGGGAGAGAGAGTGTGTGCTCTGGTTTCTTTCTCTTCTTATAAGGACACTAATCCCATCATGGGGTTCCCACCATCATGACCCTGTCTAAAACTAATTACCTCCTGAAGACCCTACCTCCACATACACTCATATTGTGGGCTAGGGCTTCAGTATGAGAACTTTGGGAAAATACAGATACTCGGTCCATAACAATTATTAATGAACTACTTGCAATTATTTGCATGGAGCAGGTCAGCAAACTGTGTCATATAAGCCACATCTGGCCAACCACCTTGTTTTTTACAGCTTGAAAAATGTTTTTTATATTTTAGGCGGTTATACTTTAAATGGTTATATAAGTACCTATATAATATACTGATTTTGTCTGTGGGCCTGTAAAATCTAAGTATTTACTTTTTGTCTTTTAAAAACAAATTTGCTAACACTTAGAATAGATTATGCTTTTTGATTCCTTGCCTTTAGCCTACTGTTTATGCAGAAGGTATTCTCCTCTTCCATGTTCTAGAGGCCATATTTGCTTGTTCTTTAGATTTTCTCTGACTTGACCTTGTTTTAGGTTTTTTTCTGACAAGCTAAGACTTAGATATCCATCCACTGGGCTTTCATGGTCGTTGAGCCACTACCATACTGTAAAGGAACTGTTTGAGGGAAGACAAGTAGACTTGGAGGGCTGTTCAACTTTGTTAAATTAACATTTGTGAAGTAGAGCCCTGGAGTGTTGGATGGTGAACCCCAGTTCAATAAAAGACCACAAAGGAAATTGAAATAGAGAAGTTTTTATTACTAACAGGTTCTGAAGGAAGTATTTGGCATGCCTGGAGGGGCCATGAAAGTGCAGATAAGGAGAGTCACAGGATCTGGGATATGTGACTTTATTAGGGTTGATGACTAGAGTGCTTTGGGATTCCTGAACTAAGCCTGGATTGGTCAATTCAAACCAAAAAGAGCAGGGTTTTTATAAGCCCCACGTGGGTTTATTTAAGGGGTACACAAGGGGAAGGCCCTGGGAGACAGGGTGATTATTGCTCACAAGGGCTGTTGGCGAAATCATATCAGGAATTTACATTTTCTTGTGATGCTGGGGCTGTTACGTAGGGCATGAGCTCATAGGAGGGGCTAGTTTCTGTTCAAGGCCCCTGCACGTCCTTTGGCCACACTAAATGGATGCCAAGGCAGCAATATCATAGAGTAGTTTAGCTAAACTCTTGACAAAGACGTGCCTTCCATATATTGGTTTTTTTTATGTGTTGAGTTTTTGAGAATGTGTCTTTTAGTTGCCACATGGAGGGACAGGGTCTACTTCCCTCCCCCCAAATTTGTTTAGATGTCAAGACTGTATACTAAGAAGGTATGAAACGATTTATTACTCACATAATGATGCTTTATGGGGAGAGCAGGGCAGGTACCCAAAGTGGTCCAGAATAGTTTGAATTAAGTTAGGAGGGGCACATAGCTCTGTTTTTTATTGTTGTTAAGGGATGTGCCAGGTTGATGGGTTCCCACACTCAGACTAGGTTTGTGTGGTTTGAACTTCTCTGCTGATGCCAAGAAAGGTACACTTTTTCCAACATGAAGTTTTGCATATTATAAAAGCTTACTACAGAAAAAAAAGAGTATAAAGAACATAAGTACATATTATCTCACATAATGGAAAATTATAATAATCCTTTGACTTTTTCAGCATTAAAGATAAAGTCATATTGTACATATGCAATCTTCTTTCCCCTACCCCCATGTTACAGACCATCTTACCATGTGACTAAATTTATGAAACATCATATGCAGTGATTTATTGTGAGTGTTAAGTTGAGGCATAAATATGGATGGTTTTCCCTCTCTCCTTTCCTCCCTGTAACTACTGATAACTGTGTTCCCCTTCCTTTTCCACTGGGCTTTCTTAGTACCTTCTCAGTGTGATATCATAATTATTCTATTACTTTTACATTCATTGAAACAGGCTCATTCTCATTCTTTAAGATTAATTTTTCATTATAAAATGAAACCTACAGAAAACCACACAAAACAAATGTAGGGTTTAGTTAGTTATTAAAAGTTGAACATCTTTTTGGCAGTGGTGACAGGGCTGCTTTTGCTGACTGGTGTGTCTCAGCAAGGCAAGGCCTCCTCTGGACTTAGAAAATGAGGTTCTCTATTCCTTTGATTCTTTGCTGCATCCTTATTTATCAGAGCTGGCTTGGGGCACCCAACATTATTTTGTTTCACACATACTTATATATACACAGACAGCCAAATGTTTTTATAGGAGATACGATTTTTTTTAGTAAAACTACATGTCAAATGCTTAATGCAGAAAATGAGAAAATGCAAGTACTCTCACAAAAACAAAAGAAAACAAAGAAAAAGAAAAACTCCATAACCCATGTTTTGGCTTCCTTTCAACTTTTTTCTTTGAATATTATAGTGTTGGGTTTTTTTTTCCATAAAATGTATAATTCTGTACATACTGTTTTATAGACCTAGTTTTTTAAGTTAATATCTAGGCCTTTTCAGTGGAAAAAAATGTATTTTCTCATTTAAGATTAAAAACACTTTGTGTTCATACCAATACTTTGCACTTATATTCAGGAACATAGGGTTTTAATTTAATTTCATTGTTTTTTTACATCCTTTTTTTCTTTTTCCTAATATGAGAATCCACTTTTCAACAAACACCAATTTAACTGTTTTCATTTATACCCATGTATACACAACTAGAATAATGACACCAGTACTACCATCCATAATATAATTACTGAAAATAGTTTGAAAATTTTTCCTCACTTGAAATAGTTTCTGAGTATAATGCCATAAACTTAATACACAGTTAGGCTCATTTAATTTACTTTTGACTTATAGGGGTTCATCAAAACATCTATAAGAGCAAAAGATTAGAAACAACCTAGTGTGTTTTTTCCCCAGTTGACGTCTTTCCATGTCTATAAATATATTTTCATTATTATTTTTTAATAAAACAATATTCTGTTGTACGACTATGTCATACTTTGTGTTTAGCCATTTTTCTGTTCTTGGACATTTCTACTTTTTTGCCATTCTAAATAATGCTGCAATAACCATATTTACACATACATTTTGTTTATTTCTGAGGGCTAAAAAGACAAAGGAAGGACTTGTCTTTTTAAAAAGGTTTTAGTTAGGGGCGCCTGGGTGGCTCAGTCAGTTAAGCGTCTGCCTTCAGCTCAGGTCATGATCCCAGAGTCCTGGGACTGAGTCCTGCATTGGGCTCCCTGCTGGGCAGGGAGCCTGCTTCTCCCTCTCCTTTTGCCCCTCCACCCAACTCATGCTCTCTGTTGCTCACTCTCTCTCAAATAAATAAATAAAATCTTAAAAATAAAAAATAAAAAAAAAAGGTTTTAGTTAAATTTTGACAAATTGGCTTCCAGGAAGTTTATGAATCTAATCCTATCTGCAATATTAATGAGTACTAGATTCTTTTCAATTGTGTTAAGTCACCATGGGTGTTAGCATTTTTTCCTACATCATATTTATTGGCTGTTTATTTTATATTTTGTGAATTGTCTATTATGGCCTTTGCCAGTTTTTTTCCATGTCCATCTTTTTTTTTTTTTCTTGGCTTTTAGGAAGACTTACATATTAGGGACAGCAGGTATTTCATGATGGAAAGAGGTTCTGTGAAATAATCCCTTTTTGTGTCAAGATTAAATAATTATCCAGAGGCGTTTTTTTGTTTCTGCTTTTTCAGAAACAATTATTCCATTTGCTTTAGTCATCAATGCATCCTGGAAGGAAGGCCAACAACACAAAACTGGAAAGTTTTGGATGGAATACCCAACATAGGAAACAAATTCTAATTTTATTCATATCATGTGTAATAAAGTAGACATCCCCCTTCTATAATGGTTTTTCAAGTCCATAATCTCTAAATTGTTTAAAAATTTGTGGATTTTTTTATCTTTTTATTTATATATACTAATGAAAGGTCTTGCAGTACTGAATCAGTTCTTGGATTGGAAGGATCAGCTAGTGGGCTACAGGTCAAACTAAGTTCCTGACTTTAAACTTAGTTTTTATTTTGCTAATTTGACTTCAGAATAAGAGTCTTTGAAAGCAAAACATTACTTTTCTCAGGATAGGTGAGAGCTGGCGAGGTTGCAAATAGAGCCCAGGAGTGGCTGCTTACACCAGTTTGACTAGTCCAGTACTATTTGTCTTTTATAGAAAAAACAAATTAAGGCAAACCAAGCCAAGGTAATAGTGGTGCTGAAGTTAAGAGTAGGTGGGTTTGGCACAAGAAAGGAAATGGAATAATCATGTAGTTAAATGCTTTTGTTATTTACATGAGTGGTCCAATCCCTATATATAATCAAACACAACCTCTCACAAATATGAATAAATTTTGGGAGATTCTTTACCATCTTTGATTATTCAAGGAGATTGATAAAAGCACAGACTCAGGAGGTAGACGTTTTGTGTTTGCATCCTATTTTGGCTCTCTGTACATTAATTTCTAGTAATTATACTAGTCATTAAATCATAGAGTTATTTTGAAGATTAAATGAATTAATATTTGTAAAGTACTAAGAACAATATCTTGTGGACAGTGAGCACTGTGTAAGTTTTTAAAAATGAATTAAAAATTTCTTGGTGGGAGGAAGAGTAGGAGAAGAATGTTACAAATAGTTTAACAAGTAAACCAATTGAATCTTTTCTATTAAAAAATTTTTATCTTAAAAATTTATTTTTACAACACAAACATTGAGTAAATTCAGACTTATCATAGAGTGATGTTTTCAAAACTGATGATTACATACATTTCTTGAGGTAGGTTATAGCATTTATACTGCTTTTGTTCACAGGATATCCTGAATAATCTTGAATCATGTGACCTTGAGGACGATGACCTTATGCTTGATGTGGATCTGCCTGAGGATGCACCTCTTGAAAATGGTAAGCGAGGACAAAATTGAAATTCCAGAGGCATGTATAGTTGAGCTGCTTGTCTAGGGCCAATTTACTATTATTTACAGATTTCTTAATCTCAGTGAAGGAAGTCTTTTCAGACTGAGAATCAATCTTTATTTATTTATTTATTTATTTATTTATTATTATTATTTTTTATTCTTATGTTAATCCCCATACATTACATCATTAGTTTTAGATGAAGTATTCCATGATTCATTGTTTGTGCATAACACCCAGTGCTCCATGCAGAACGTGCCCTCCTCAATACCCACCACCAGGCTAACCCATCCTCCCACCCCCCTCCCCTCTAGAACCCTGTTTGTTTTTCAGAGTCCATCGTCTCTCATGGTTCGTCTACCCCTCCGATTTCCCCCCCTTCATTCTTCCCCTCCTGCTATCTTCTTCTTTTTTTTCTTAACATATATTGCATTATTTGTTTCAGAGGTACAGATCTGAGATTCAACAGTCTTGCACAATTCACAGCGCTTACCAGAGCACATACCCTCCCCAGTGTCTATCACCCAGTCACCCCATCCTTCCCACCCCACCCCCCACTCCAGCAACCCTCAGTTTGTTTCCTGAGATTAAGAATTCCTCATATCAGTGAGGTCATATGATACATGTCTTTCTCTGTTTGACTTATTTCACTCAACATAATACCCTCCAGTTCCATCCACGTCGTTGCAAATGGCAAGATCTCATTCCTTTTGATGGCTGCATAATATTCCATTGTATATATATACCACCTCTTCTTTATCCATTCATCTGTCGATGGACATCTTGGCTCTTTCCACAGTTTGGCTATTGTGGACATTGCTGCTATAAACATCGGGGTGCACGTACCCCTTCGGATCCCTACTTTTGTATCTTTGGGGTAAATACCCAGTAGTGCAATTGCTGGATCATATGGTAGCTCTATTTTCAACTTTTTGAGGAACCTCCATACAGTTTTCCAGAGTGGCTGCACCAGCTTGCATTCCCACCAACAGTGTAGGAGGGTTCCCCTTTCTCCGCATCCCCGCCAACATCTGTCATTTCCTGACTTGTTAATTTTAGCCATTCTGACTGGTGTGAGGTGGTATCTCATGAGGTTTTGATTTGGATTTCCCTGATGCCGAGCGATATTGAGCACTTTTTCATGTGTCTGTTGGCCATTTGGATGTCTTCTTTGGAAAAATGTCTGTTCATGTCTTCTGCCCATTTCTTGATTGGATTCTTTGTTCTTTGGGTGTTGAGTTTGATGAGTTCTTTATAGATTTTGGATACTAGCCCTTTATCTGATATGTCATTTGCAAATATCTTCTCCCATTCTGTCGGTTGTCTTTTGGTTTTGTTGACTGTTTCCTTTGCTTTGCAAAAGCTTTTTATCTTGATGAAGTCCCAATAGTTCATTTTTGCCCTTGCCTCCCTTGCCTTTGGCGATGTTTCTAGGAAGAAGTTGCTTCAGCTGAGGTCAAAGAGGTTGCTGCCTGTGTTCTCCTTTAGGATGTTGATGGACTCCTGTCTCACATTGAGGTCTTTCAACCATTTGGAGTCTATTTTTGTGTGTGGTGTAAGGAAATGGTCCAGTTTCATTCTTCTGCATGTGGCTATCCAATTTTCCCAACACCATTTGTTGAAGAGACTGTCTTTGTTCCATTGGACATTCTTTCCTGCTTTGTCAAAGATGAGTTGACCATAGAGTTGAGGGTCCATTTCTGGGCTCTCTATTCTGTTCCATTGATCTATGTGTCTGTTTTTGTGCCAGTACCATGCTGTCTTGATGATGACAGCTTTGTAATAGAGCTGGAAGTCCGGAATTGTGATGCCGCCGGCTTTGCTTTTCTTTTTCAACATTCCTCTGGCTATGCGGGGTCTTTTCTGGTTCCATACAAATTTTAGGATTATTTGTTCCATTTCTTTGAAAAAAGTGGATGGTATTTTGATGGGGATTGCATTGAATGTGTAGATTGCTCTAGGTAGCACTGACATCTTCACAATATTTGTTCTTCCAATCCATGAGCATGGAACGTTTTTCCATTTCTTTGTGTCTTCCTCAATTTCTTTCATGAGTATTTGATAGTTTTCTGAGTACAGATCCTTTGTCTCTTTGGTTAGATTTATTCCTAGGTATCTATGGTTTTGGGTGCAATTGTAAATGGGATCGACTCCTTAATTTCTCTTTCTTCTGTCTTGTTGTTGGTGTATAGGAATGCCACTGACTTCTGTGCATTGATTTTATATCCTGCCACTTGACTGAATTCCTGTATGAGTTCTAGCAGTTTTGGGGTGGAGTCTTTTGGGTTTTCCACATAAAGTATCATATCATCTGCAAAGAGTGAGAGTTTGACTTCTTCCTTGCCAATTTGGATGCCTTTGATTTTTGATGACTGCTTCAATTTCCTTAGTGGTTATAGGTCTGTTCAGGTTTTCTGTTTCTTCCTGGTTCAGTTATGGTAGTTGATACATCTCTAGGAATGCATCTATTTCTTCCAGGTTATTTAATTTGCTGGCATAGAGTTGCTCATAATATATTCTTATAATTGTTTGTATTTCTTTGGTGTTGGTTGTGATCTCTCCTCTTTCATTCATGATTTTGTTGATGTGGGTCATTTCTCTTCTCTTTTTGATAAGTCTGGCCAGGGGTTTATCAATCTTGTTAATTCTTTCAAAGAACCAGCTCCTAGTTTCGTTGATCTGTTCTACTGTTCTTTTAGTTTCTATTTCATTGATTTCTGGTCTGATCTTTATTATTTCTCTTCTCCTGCTGTGTTTAGGCTTTATTTGCTGTTCTTTCTCCAGCTCCTTTAGGTGTAGGGTTAGGTTGTATACTTGAGACCTTTCTTGCTTCTTGAGAAAGGCTTGTATTGCTATATACTTTCCTCTTAGGACTGCCTTTGCTGCATCCCAAAGATTTTGAATAGTTGTGTTTTCATTTTCATTGGTTTCCATGTATTTTTTTAATTCTTCTTTAATTTCCTGGTTGACCCATTCGTTCTTCAGTAGGATGCTCTTTAGCCTCCATGTATTTGAGTTCTTTCTGACTTTTGTCTTGTGATTGAGCTCTAGTTTCAAAGCATTGTGGTCTGAAAATAGGGAATGATTCCAGTCTTTTGGTACCGGTTGAGACCTGATTTATGACCTAGGATGTGATCTATTCTGGAGAATGTTCCATGGGCACTAGAGAAGAATGTGTATTCCGTTGCTTTGGGGTGGAATGTTTTGAATAGGTCTGTAAAGTCCATTTGGTCCAGTGTGTCATTTAAAGTCTTTATTTCCTTGTTGATCTTTTGCTTAGATGATCTGTCCATTTCAGTGAGGGGGGTGTTAAAGTCCCCCACTATTATTGTATTGTTGTCGATGTGTTTCTTTGCTTTTATTATTAATTGGCTTATATAATTGGCTGCTCCCATGTTAGGGGCATAGATATTTACAATTGTTAGATCTTCTTGTTGGATAGATCCTTTAAGTATGATATAGTGTCCTTCCTCATCTCTTATTACAGTCTTTGGTTTAAAATCTAATTTGTCTGATATGAGGATTGCCACCCCAGCTTTCTTTTGGTGTCCATTAGCATGGTAAATGGTTTTCCACCCCCTCACTTTCAATCTGGGGCTGTCTTTGGGTCGAAAATGAGTCTCTTGCAGACAGCATATCGATGGGTCTTGTTTTTTAATCCAGTCTGATAGCCTGTGTCTTTTGATTGGGGCATTGAGCCCATTTACATTCAGGGTAACTATTGAAAGATAGGAATTTAGTGCCATTGTATTGCCTGTAAGGTGACTGTTACCGTATATTGTCTGTGTTCCTTTCTGGTCTATGTTGCTTTTAGGGTCTCTCTTTGCTTAGAGGACCCCTTTCAAGATTTCCTGTAGGGCTGGTTTTGTGTTTGCAAATTCCTTTAGTTTTTGTTTGTCCTGGAAGCTTTTTATCTCTCTTTCAATTTTCAATGACAGCCTAGCTGGATAGAGTATTCTTGGCTGCATATTTTTCTCATTTAGTGCTCTGAATATATCCTGCCAGTCCTTTCTGGCCTGCCAGGTCTCTGTGGATAGGTCTGTTGCCAATCTAATGTTTCTACCCTTGTAGGTTACATATCTCTTCTCCCGAGCTGCTTTCAGGATTTTCTCTTTGTCTATGAGACTCATAAGTTTCACTATTAGATGTCGGGGTGTTGACCTATTTTTATTGATTTTGAGAGGGGTTCTCTGTGCTTCCTGGATTTTCACGCCTGTTTCCTTCCCCAAATTAGGGAAGTTCTCTGCTATAATTTGCTCCATTATACCTTCTGCCCCTCTCTCTCTTTCTTCTTCTTCTGGGATCCCAATTATTCTAATGTTGTTTCGTCTTATGGTATCGCTTATCTCTCGAATTCTGCCCTCGTGATCCAGTAGTTGTTTATCTCTCTTTTTCTCAGCTTCTTTATTTTCCATCATTTCATCTTCTATATTACTGCTTCTCTCTTCTGCCTCATTTATTCTAGCAGTTAGTGCCCCCATTTTTGATTGCACCTCATTAATAGCCTTTTTGATTTCTACTTGGTTGGATTTTAGTTCTTTTACTTCTCCAGAAAGGGTTTCTCTAATAACTTCCATATTTTTTTCAAGCCCAGCTAGTATCTTTAAAGTGATGATTCTGAACTCTAGATCTGACATCGTACTAATGTCCGTATTGAGTAGGTCCCTGGCAGTCGGTACTACCTCTTGTTCTTTTTGTTGAGGTGATTTTTTCCGTCTTGTCATTTTGTGCAGAGGAGAATAGATTAATGAGAGAACAAAATGCTAGCAGAGTAACAACGTCCCCAGAAAATATACTCTAAACAAATCAGAAAAAACCTGAAGCAGTGGGAAAAGAAAGGGAAAGAGAGAAAAAAGAAAAAGAAAAAAAAGAAAAAGATAAAGATAAAAACAAAAACAAACAAAACAAAACAACACCAACAAAAAAACCAGAATGTGATCAAATATGATCAGGCTGGTATATAGATCTTTGCCACACACTAGATTTGGGGTGTATTTTGGTCTTTTAGAAGAAAGTGCCTCCCAAAATTTTAAAGAAAGAAAAACTTATATATGTACAAAAATAAGGGCTGATCTGATGAAGGGATGGAATATGACTGTAAAGATGGAAATTATAAAAAATTTTATAAAAGGAATTGATAAGAAGTTGTTTGAAAAAAAGAAAGAAGAGGATTTAAAAAAAGAAAAAAAAAGGGAGAGGATGTGATCAGGCAGGGGAATAGAAAACACCATATACTAGAGATTTAGGGTATATTTTAATCTGTTAGAAGAAACTATCTCAAAATTTTAAAGAGAGAACAACTTATATATATAAGCCAAAAATACGGGTAACTACTATGAAGGGATAGAATATGACTCTAAAAAATGAAAAATAAAAATGTTTTTTTTTTTTTTTAAAAAGGGATTGATAAGATGTTGGTTGAAAAAGGGAAAAAAAAATTCAAAAAGAAAAAAAAGAAAAAAAGACAGTTAAAAAAAAATTAATTTTGAAAGACTACAGAATCATGGTGAAAAAAGCCATGAATTCTATGTGCAGTAGTCCCCTAGAGCTGGAGTTCTGCCGTTCTCATTGATGGGTAAACTTGGTCTTGGCTCGCTGCTCTCGCCGATCTTCTGGGGAGGGACCTTTTGCCGTGGTTTCCAAACGTCTCTGCCGGAGGCAGAACTGCCCCGCCCTTGCCCCCTCCCAGCTAAGTAATCTGCTCAGGTTTGCTCTCCGGGGCTTTTGTTCCCTGCGAGCTTTCCGTACAGCTTTGGAGGCGGAGAATGAAAATGGCAGCCTCCCAATCTCTGCTGCGGAGGAGCCGAGAACTCGGGGCCCTGCTTCTCAGTGAGCCCCCAAAGAAAAGCCGTCAGTCACTCCCGTCTCCCCAGTCTCCAGCCGCACTCCGTGCTCACCTGGCCTGTGACCGCGCGTTTCTATCTCTGGCACCCGACCCCGGGTGGAGTCTCCAAACCCAGCAGATCCCTGCGGTGCACTCCCACACGGCTCCTCCCGGGGGAGGAAGGTGAGTCTCCCCGGATCTGCCACTTGTTGGGTCCCTCATGGAGGAGCAGTGGCCCGACTGTGCCGCGGATCACGGTTTATGGCAACCCCGAGCTGAGCAGACTGAGAATCAATCTTAAGTGATACTAAATAAATTCATTTGCAAACTTATTTAAATGTTTAAAACCTCGATTTTGTAGGTCTTAGATATAATTCTGTATGATCCAATAAAATTGTATATCTATATTATAAAGTAAGTAGTAGATAGGATTTGTCCTTTTTGCCCCTGTGTACATATCCAACTTTTCTTCCCTTTCGTTTTGATTCTAAGGAGAAATACATTTAGAGAAACAGATATCATTTGACTTTTGATACAGCAGTAAAATTTATTAAATTTTACTTACGATAAGTTTTACTAAGAATAAGTATTTTTAAAAGATCAATTCTGAAAAAATTTTAAAAAGATTAATTCTGGGAAAATGGTGACCTTCTGAATGAATCATTCCACTTTTTTTTTACTCCCAAATCCAATCTCTCATCCTCTCTGGATCCCAGTAATGCTGGAGTAGGGATTTAGACAATCCATATGCAAGAGGGGCCTAGGTACTCTTGCCCCCACTGACTTAATATTTGTAGGATTTCCTATCTTAAGGACTGATCTAGAATCAGATACCAGCCTAAAAAAGCCCCTGGGGCAAGGGTTGAAATGGGAATTCTCTGGAAAGACGAATGGCTCCAGAAGATCTGTGGATTCCCTGTCAGTCAACATTTGCCTGGTCTCTCAGGCCTCCCAGGGGCAAGAGATGAACCAAAGAAGGTGGTGAAGTCCTTTTTATACATGATGCTAGAAAAATGTAGGGATATTTCAGAGAGGGCAGGTGTTTGTTCTGGTTATTGAAGGTACTAGGAGCTCACGTTTGTCACAACCCCCCCCCCCCCCATGCTGCCAGGATGCTCTGTAACAATCTCAAAATCTCAGTGGCTTTCAAAATAAACATTTATTTTCTGTATTCATGGATCTATAGATTAGCTGGGACAGCTCAGGCTGTGGGATTGAGTTCAGGTCTGCTCCTTGTTTCTTCATTTTGAGACCAGGATTACCTGGAGCAGGTTGCTCTCATGGCAGATGGCAAAAGGACAACAGGTTGAACAGAAACAAAAATATAATAGCTCTTACGGTCTTGACTTAGAACCAACACACTGTTACTTCTGCGCACATCTGTTGGCCAAAGCAAGTTATATGGCCAAGCCTAATACCAGTGGGACTGGGAAGTGGATTCTGTTTGCAGTTAGAAACTCTGTGGCAGAGGACACTGAATATATAATTCTACTAAAGGCGACAGTGAAGAGCTGAGAACAATATCTACTCTACCACAGGGGTAGAGACTCTAGCACCTTCTCGTGGTTCTGCTGTCACCTGGGATACTCTGGCAACCAGAGTTGAGTTCCAGTCAACTGAGAAAGAAAAATCACAGCCAACATCCAGGAAGAAGAATAGGGAAAACAACAGAACTCCCAGGTTTAGAGCGGCCCAAGGAAATAATAACGAAAGCACTTAAGGAAATAACAGTTGTAGCACAGTGCTTTCTGGAGCTATAAAAGATTTCCTAATAGAACAGTTCAGTAGATGACAGAAAGCATAGCTGCTGTTGAAATCCAAATTAGTGGCCTGGAAGATCAGGTGGAAAAATATTGGAGAACAGGGGAAAATATAAACCATTGACAATTATGGGGGGGAAATGAGATGATGAACTAGGAGATTTCATGTGAAATTTTAAGGGCTGGTAGTGAGGAGTGAGGAATATACTTCCTTGGAATAAATCACATCCTAGATAATGCATTTTACTTTGACAAACTTTATACCCTTTCTGAGCTATAGGAATTGGTATTAGAACCTGCCTCATCTTTAGAGGACAACATAAAGTTATCCTCATGATAGATAAAATTAGAATCATAGGGAAATTTAAAATCTTTGAGGTCTTGGTTGGGGACTTATGAAAAGTAGTAGGGAACCCCTGAGGTATAACATCTCACATATATTGTAGATTTTCCTCGGAGAAGGCAAACAGATTTTGACTGTTTTGAGATAACCGAACACTGAAGAAAGCAGAACATAAGTCTAAAATATGTAGCCTTCCGAGGCACCAAACATAAAATAGTATTCAGGTTTGGTACTACTGGGGAGTAAGGAGTGACTGTTCTCTTTATAGCTCTGAGGTCCTGGATGACTATACCCCCCACTGAGTTTTTTGATTGGGACGATAGGAATGTTACAAGGACTGGTACTAGGTTTAAAGGAGTTTTCTAATATACTTTTGACTATTGATTTTCATTCCCTTTAGCTTCTGGTTTTGGTGGCTATTATGCAAATTTGGGTAGAGTTTTGAATGGGTCACTTTGAAGCTTGGTGTATTCAGCATCACTAATTCTGCCAATATCAGTGGAATTTTTACCAACAAGAAGTCTGAGACTTTGTTGAGATCTTTAGTTTGGGTTTGACTTTGGACACAAGCTTGTTATGACTTCATTATGAATAAGGGATCTTCTGGGATTTCAAGGAAGAGGCCATGAGAATATTCATCTGGCAATTATATTTGTGTAGTAAATCATGACCTATTAGGTAGCATATGTGATAACACAGAGGAGGAAAGAATGTTTGTTGGTCAGGTGTTTCTTGGATTGTTATGGGCTAGGATTTGGGAAGTGAGAGTTTTCAGAAATATCCATAACTGAGTTGTTTGGTGACACTGAGTGGGGAAGATTATATAACAGTAGTAGGGTTTAAGGTTGGTATCATAGTGCCTGTAGCAATAAAACATTTGCAAGATTTTCTTTTAATTTTTAGAGAAAATTATCTTTTGAGTGCAAGGATAAAATTGGAAATTGAGCACTTGATCTCCCCTCCAGAACACTTTGATTAATCACCTACTTTATTTTTTCTTTTATTTCATAGGTGATGCAGGACACTTGTTTTTCCAGTGCCCTGCTGTTGTAAGTGTACTAAGAGACTTCTTCCTCTAGTGTTTAATTGGCTGTGGTGGAAGCATCTAGTTGTGATATGTGAAGGACATCATTTTATTCTGAGTTGTATTCTACTTTTTTCTAAGGCTGTTTCCAAGTATTAGAAGTCTGGCAGTGAGGCTATATTTATCCTATTTTCTGCCTTAAAATCCTTTACAGAATGTGAGAAGAGAGACTGGTCACATCTCTTTCAGAATCTATCCCTGAATGCTATCTAAAGGTGTTAGTCTACTCTTGAAGTCTGCAGTGGATTTATCCTTTCTTTCCGTACAGAACTGAATCAGAGCCCAATCTACATTCATAGAGAAGACTTTGTTGACAGCCTCTGGAAGTCCTTTTCTAACCTCTTCTAGTTTCTTATGCAATTGATGGAGTTCAATATGTACTACCCAAAAATCTGGCACCTTGGCATATTGAATAGCTTAAGCTCAAGGAGTTTGAGAAAATGGCAGAAGCAAGAAAATGGCAAAGCAGAGTCACTTTGACCTCCTCCCCAACCCTCCTTCCCTGAAACAGATCATAAAACCCTCATGTCAGAGGTACCCTCCCTATACCCAGAAGAAAGGCGCATTCTTGATTCCAAGACAAAGAGACTCCCAAGAAGAATCCTAAAAAATAGGGCTTGCTAAGTTTCCCTCAGTTTACTACAGTTACCTCATACTCCTTAACCTGTCATATTCCTCCATGACTGACCACTTTTTATCAAACCTAGCATAAAAATACACAGGTCTGGGGCGCCTGGATGGCTAAGTCGTTAAGCGTCTGCCTTCGGCTCAGGTCAGGATCCCAGGGTCCTGGGATCGAGCCCTGCATCAGGCTCCCTGCTCAGCAGGAAGCCTGCTTCTCCCTCTCCCACTCCCCCTGCTTGTGTTCCTGCTCTCGCTATCTCTCTCTTTCAAATAAATAAAATCTTAAAAAAAAAATATACAGGTCTGTTTCTTTGGGTCTTTATTTCCTTGTGAAGGCTCCCCTGTTACAAATAATATTAAATAAGTTTGTATGCTTTCCTTTAATTTTCTGACCCTACAAGATCAAGAAAAACTCTTTCCTCTTCTACACAATCAATCATGGTTCTTAAGTTACATGACCTTCAGGGGCGCCTGGGTGGCTCAGTTGGTTAAGCGACTGCCTTCGGCTCAGGTCATGATCCTGGAGTCCCGGGATGGAGTCCCACATTGGGCTCCCTGCTCAGCAGGGGGTCTGCTTCTCCCTCTGCCCTCTTCCCTCTCGTGCTCTCTGTCTCTCATTCTCTCTCTCTCAAATAAATAAATAAAATCTTTAAAAAAAAAAAAAGTTACATGACCTTCAGATTCTTCACACTGTGCCTTTTCCATTTTATTTTTTGCACCTGGGGTTCTCTCAGTATATGAACTAATAATGTGTAATAGGGATCCTGGATTATCAATTCCTGAAACTATTCTAAATACCTCTGCAAATTTCTCCCAGTCTTATTTAGATCTTAGAAAACATGCAGCCATGACTCTCAGCTTAGAATGAGTCCAGGTCTTAAAAATCAATCTTATGGGGTTTTCCCTCTTCTGAAAGAGGTTTAACTTCAAGAGATAATGAGCCTTTGAGGTTTCTGGCCAGCTTCAGGGTAGGGAAACAGGTCAAGGGAGAGATGGGGCAGAGCAAAATCAAGGAGCGTAGAATGAAGGAAGAAGAATAAAACGAGAAAAGACTTTAGGTTTCAGTTGTGATTAGGAAGGATCTGAAAGACAAAATTGTTTTAATTCTTTTACATTTTTTCTTTTACCTTTGTCAAGGAATCTCTTAAGGAAACAGTTTTGGTTCTGAATTTCTTTTGGCAGACTGTTGAGTATTTGATATTTTCACCTTTTTTGTTCTAAAGTGTCTCTCAAATGAACTGTTCAGGTTGTATCAAAAACACAATTGTATTGCTTTATTCTCTTGCTCTGGAACATCTAATGGTCACTCATTGCCTACAGATTAAAGCCTAGCATTTGGCATATTTATAGTTTAATCCTCAGGTTTATGATGTTTCTATAGTGTATACCTTGTTACATGTGCTATTTTATCTACTCCTTCTGTTTTTAAACTTTTCTCTGGAAAAAGATGTCTTCTGGGGTGCCTGGGTGGCACAGTTGGTTAAGTGTCTACCTTTGGCTCAGGTCATGATCCCCCGGTCCTTGGATCAAGCCCTGCATCAGGCTCCCTGCTCAGCAGGAAGTCTGCTTCTCCCTCTCCCTCTGCCTCTACCCCCACCTCATGCTTACTTGCTGTCTCGCAAATAAATAAATAAATAAATAAATAAATAAATAAATAAATAAATAAATAAATAAATAAATAAA